>NC_081789.1:5646483-5946483 GCF_963082965.1 Carassius carassius | reverse complement strand
GGGTAGAGTACCATGCCGACTGCGTGAGGCTGGCAAGCGAATCTTCGATCCGTGGCAAAGGGAAAGCGTCTTTCTTAGTCACGAGGTTCAGCTTACGGTAGTCCACGCAGAATCTCCAAGCCCCCGTCTTCTTTTGCACCAGCACTATGGGGGCCGCCCACGGGCTGCTGCTTTCCCTAACAACTCCTTGCTTCAGCATGCCTTGCAGGAGTGTACGTACCTCGGTATACAAAGTGGGCGGAATTGGGCGATACCTCTCCCGGCTGGGCCCTGCATCCCCGGTAGGTATATGATGTTGTACCACCTGGGTGCATCCGTAGTCTTCATCGTGGGTGGCGAACACATGCTGCCATCTCCGAAGGAGGGCCTGTAACTTCTGTGTCTGTGCTTGCTCTAAATCCTCCCCTTGTAACGACTCACCCGCCAGGTGGCTCGGCACACTCCTCTCCATACCACCCCATGGGGTGTCTACTTGTGTCAGGGCCACCTCGATGACAGTGGGGCACACCTGACGAAAACTAATATCCCTCTCTTCCCTTACTTGGTGGGATGTAACCGTTGTCAGACGGGCTAATCGTTGGTGCCGATGTAGTTGCGCCGCGTATGGATGTACATTCCGTATCCTCACGGGGACTCTCCCCCGCCGGACCGTCGATAGTCCTCGTGCCACTTCCACTTGTGGACAATCCACATGGGGCTCCTCCAGCACCCACTCTTCTGGGCCCGCTCTTCGGGGCGGTACTCGCGCCCACACAACAGCCTCACTTTTTGCGGGGACAGACAAAGCAAAACGACACATCACTCTTCCTACCTCTTCCTGTTCCCTGCGGACTTGGCTCATTTGCACCCTTCGACAGTCAGCTACCACACACTCCCACTTGGGCCTCTCTGCAGGTGGTATCTTCGATACGGGCCTAGCCCGAAATAGCTCTTCCCAGCAATCAGCGAGGACATTCATGCCCAACAGGGCTCGATGTGCACCCAGACAATGGTCTTGCACGATAATCACACCTTTCTGGGGGACCATCACTCCGTGAACCTCTAGGTCCGTCAATCGGTAGCCAATATATGGGATGTCGAGGCCGTTTGCGCCCTTCAGAGTAAGCCAGGGGGCCTCCGCCCCTGGTGCCCCTTGTTTCCCAAACACTTCTTCGGATAAACTCTCAGCAAACAACGTCACTTGGGAGCCTGTGTCTACCAGGCATTGAATCTCCTTGCCGCACACTCTCACCTTCGCCACGGGGCTACGCCCAATCATCTGGCTCCTAGAGCCATATCCTCTTCCGGGGTCTTCTCGAGGGGTCCCGGCCACACGACCCACAGTGGCCGGCCGACCTAAAAACCCCCTTCTGACGCCCTGCGGGGCCCACACTGACGGCTATAGTGACCTGGTTTGCCACAGCGGTTGCAGATGGGTCGCCCTTGCTCGTCCCATTCGAAACGGGGCCGGTTAAAGTGGTTCGGGCGCCTGAACGGCTCTCGGCCTCCCTCTGAGTACACTCGGTCTCGGGGCGCCGGCCGTGGTTCCTCCCGCGCCCGTCCTTGGCGCAATTCTCCTACGAGGGCTTTAGACAGTTCAGACATCTGATCGCGGACATCTTTCAAAAGTTCAGCCTTCAGTGCTTGCTTCCAGTCAGGGCCTCCGGGTTGTGCTGGTGCTACTTCACTGACAACCGCACACACTGGGGAACCACTCACCTCAGTCTCATCACCTTCCAGGGCCAGTGCCTCTTTCTTCAGATCTTCGAACGTAAGACCCGGGTCCCTTCGAAACTGGATACGTAGGCTCTGTCTCACCGGACCCTCCTTCAACCCCAGAAGAAACTGGTCCCGCAATAGAGTCTCTCCATCTCCCAACCCGTGGTCCCGACGGGTCTGTAGTCGGGCGAATTGCTCTCGCAACCTCAGGGCGAAAGCTCTAATCGGTTGGCGGGGGCCCTGCTTACAATTGAAGAACTGGGAGCGAAGGACAGCTACGGGGGTGTGGTCACCATACTGTTCAGTGAGGAACTGGAACACGGTTTGGGCGTTGGCTCTAACGGCTTCGGGGGCGGCATGCACCTCTCGCCGCGCTTCTCCATCCAGGGAGTTTAACACAAATTGAAGCCGCTGGGCTGCACTAAGGCCCTGTAGGTCGGCCAAGTACTCTAGTTGAGCCTTCCATTCAGACAATCGTACCTCGGATTCTGTCCCCCCATATTTTTGAATCCAGGGGCTCCCCATAAAAACGGGCATGGCACGGGGTTGGGCTGAAAGCCCCGCGTTGTCGGTCATTGGACGACCTTGGTTACTCAACTCGAGGTGGAAATCCTGCCGACTATGCCAAATCTGTCACACCCAGGGGCTGGCTATGCTTTAACTAAGCCACACCCCTTCTCAACTTCCACCTCGAGGAGGTCCCCAAACCCGACCCAATGGCCAAACAACACGAGAACAAGTAAGTGATAAAACAATCTTTATTTAAATATTTAAAAATAGCTTGGGGAATAGGGAAAGGGCAACTAAAACTAAGCTCTGACTCGGCCCTCCAGATGGGCTATAGCCGGGAAGAGGTCAGGGAGCAAGGGGGCCACGGGGATCCGGGGCGTGGGGCTCGGGCCCCGGCCTGAGTCTTAGGTATCCGTAGCGCCCTCCTTCTTCCTCCTCTTCGCTGAATACAGCTCACGGTAAGTACTGGTTCACACAGTTCGTTCTCGAGGTGCCCACTCTCTTTCTCTTCCTCCACAGGCAACGGCTCTTCGCTGATTACAGCTCGCAGTAAGTACTGATTCACCCAGTTCGTTCCTTGGGTGCTCACGCTCTTTCTCTTTCTCCACAGGCAACGGCTGGGACACACAGGCACAGTTAGTTCAGCTTGGTTTTGCTCTCACCTCTTCGCTGATTACAGCTCACAGTAAGTACTGGTTCACACAGTTCGTTCCTTGGGTGCTCACTCGCTTTCTCTTTCTCCACAGGCAGCGGCTGGGACACACAGGCACAGTTAGTTCAGCTTGGTTTTGCTCTCACCTCTTCGCTGATTACAGCTCACAGTAAGTACTGGTTCACACAGTTCGTTCCTTGGGTGCTCACTCGCTTTCTCTTTCTCCACAGGCAGCGGCGTAAGTACAGGTTTCCTCAGTCTCTCCTCGTGTTACCCACTCTCTCTCCTTTTCTCTCCACAGGTATCAACTTGGGCACAATAGCACAGTTAGTTTGCTTTGAATGGCTCTCACCTCTGGGCTGGACACAGCGTACTGTAAGTACAGGGTTCGCTCTATTCCTCCTCGTGTTATTCACTCTCTCTCTCCTTTTCTCTCCACAGGTATCAACTTGGGCACAATAGCACAGTTAGTTTGCTTTGAATGGCTCTCACCTCTGGGCTGGACACAGCGTACTGTAAGTCCAGGGTTCGCTCTATTCCTCCTCGTGTTATTCACTCTCTCTCTCCTTTTCTCTCCACAGGTATCAACTTGGGCACAATAGCACAGTTAGTTTGCTTTGAATGGCTCTCACCTCTGGGCTGGACACAGCGTACTGTAAGTACAGGGTTCGCTCTATTCCTCCTCGTGTTATTCACCTCTCTCTCCTTTTCTCTCCACAGATATCAACTTGGGCACAATAGCACCGTTAGTTTGCTTTGAATGGCTCTCACCTCTGGGCTGAACACAGCGTACTGTAAGTACAGGTTTCCTCTGTTTCTCCTTGTGTTACTCACTCTCTTTCCTTTCCTCTCCACAGGTATCAACTTGGGCACAATAGCACCGTTAGTTTGCTTTGAATGGCTCTCACCTCTGGGCTGAACACAGCGTACTGTAAGTACAGGTTTCCTCTGTTTCTCCTTGTGTTACTCACTCTCTTTCCTTTCCTCTCCACAGGTATCAACTTGGACACAAAACACAGTTACTCTGCTTTGGATGGCTTTCACCTCTGGGCTGGACACAGCGTACCGTGCTATCTCCGGAGATCTGAAGCACGCTCACAACATATACTGTACTGAACTAGGCTAGGGCCAGCAATCTCCTTGTCCTCCCACGCCGAAGTGCGTGAAGGCGGGGGTTTATCTGACAGGACACACGGCAATACACAGCAGCCCACAGCAATATACAACACCACGTCAAAATTATAGGTTTTCACAGCACGAAGACTCACCCACCACACTCAGTGTACGGAAAGGACACCCGTCTTCCTTCACTTCGCTTGGTTCGGATCTGGCGATGGAATATGCGGCCTAGCTAGTGATGTCGTCGTTGCGACTACTTCAATAAGTATTCCTTCGGCTCTCCCACCACACTATATTAGGGGTAGGGCCACCCTCCTCCTCCTGGAGAGATCTACACAACGCCAGGTCAATATACAGGGCACTTTCGACTGGCTCTTAGTACTCACATCAATGCCACTTCCAATCCCCTTTTTCACGTCGTCTCAGTTCGCCGTATAATCTGTTCACTTCTCAACCTTTAAGGTTCGCGATGTCTTCACAATCATACAATTCCAGCCTGAGGGAGAGAGAGAGTTAGACAGCTACCAGCAGCGTACCAAGACGGGCACAACCCAGTGCTTCACACACACCAAAGAGAGCTTCCCAGACTGTGAAATAACTTGGCCTTAAGTACTGCCTTGTCCAGCGTATCCTCCAATCACCAACCGCTGTCCCTAACTAGGCACAGGTGCATCGAATTCCCTGATTTTCCTTCTTACGGCGCTACCGGAAGTTCCGGTGTTCTGTTTTTCCGGTCCGGGCGGAAACACTTCCGGGCGGAACCAAACTTCCCGAATTTTGGTTCCGCCCCTAAAGATCGTCACCTTGTGACACACATTCTGCGTGTCTGTGGAAATCAGGCGCGGAATGGACATCGGGAGAACCGGGACAATTCCCGGAGTCCTGGCAGCCGATTTTGCCCCACTATTTAATATCATTATTGTATAATTGCCTGCCGAATGTACTAAAGTGATCATTTGCGAATCCGCCATTTGATAATTAAATCTCTAATAAGTCATGAAGTGTTAGTTGTGACTCGCGCGCTCTCCGCGCCTCCGCCAAACGGTTTGGATCAGACTCAGAGTAATCAATGCGAGAGAGAGAGAGAGAGAGAGAGAGAGAGAGAGAGAGAGAGAATACAGTGGACTGCTGGAGCAGAGAAGCAGAACTCCTGTTCAGGGTTTCAGGTCAGTTTCATCTGTAAAGATGCTTTTTTGTCTTTGTTTTTATATTTATTTAATCAAGCAGCAGCACGTTGCTCATCAGTCATCACTCAAAATACTATATAAAGGACATCATTATTATCTGTTGTAATGTTACAGTAGGAAATTTAGCTGAAAAAAAAAATCCGATTTTTAAAATAGGTTTAGGGGGAGCTACGACAGACAACAACACAACCCTTACGAAAATTAACATACTATAACTATAAATCCAGAGAAATGGTTACTATTGGTTAACTGTGGTAACCAAAAATGTAAAATTATTTTACAAGTGTATTTATTTAAAAATAAATACAAATCCATTTGCAAAAAAAAAGTGTTATTTTACTTTTATATAGGCTAATAAAAGCATGTTTAACTTTTGTAAGGGAAAAACATGACTCGTGTACAGTATTAGGATTTTTCTATAAAGATATTGTAGTATTGTAGAGTATTGTATTGTAAAGTAGTTTTGTTCAATCTTGAGTATTAAAGTCATGAGAGAGATGGATAACAGGGCAAAATAAAAAGACTGAAGAGAAAAATGGAAGTGAAGGTGCAGTTCAGGAGAGAACTTTTAATTATTTTGCATGTCCCCAAATTAAAAATTTTAACCTTTTTTGTCAGGTCCATACAAAAAATAGTTTTGTCCATGAATTTGTTTGTATGAGTTTGAATTTTCCAGTCTGAATTTTTTTCCCCAGTCCGCCCCTCCTGTAAATTAATGGCAAAGACATGGTTTCATTTACTATAGGCCTACTGAAGCTCGCAGTGTTTTCAACCTCTGCTGCCTCAATATAGGAGTACACGAGCACATAAACATAATTTCTAGAACTGCTCTGTGTCACTTCATGTGCATTTTACTTATTTTGAGAAAACTATCATCATATACAGAGACAGCAGTTTCAAAAAAACACCAATGTTTCAGGAGTTTATTACACAGAATACGTCACATGCTTATTAGATAACTGTATTTAAGTTGATGTATATGCTTTTATTTATTATTCTTTAATTTTCACAAATTTATAAAAGTAATCAAAAAGTACTCAAAAGTAATTAGTTACTTTACTTTAATAAAGTAATTGAAAAAGTTACACTACTATTACATTTTAAACAAGGTAACTTGTAATCTGTAACCTATTACATTTCCAAAGTAACCTTCCCAACACTGTGTAACACACTGAAGTAAGGAACTCTCGCCCATCCATTGGACTGATTACATATGTGGTTCAGAGCCGGACATGCTGAAGAGCATTCCCAAAGCATCTATCGATGCAGAGTCTCATTCCCTCTAGGAACCACGGTTACATGTGTAACATGATAATTTTTTATAATTACTTTTTTGATATTTTAATTACACTAAATGTGCACATGAAGTACAACTAAGTCAATTCAAGTCACCTTTATTTATATAGCGCTTTAAACAAAAAAGATTGTGTCAAAGCAACTAAACAGCATTAATTAGGAAAACAGTGTGTCAATAATGCAAAATGACACTTAAAGGCAGTTCATCAATGAATTCAGTGATGTAATCATTCAACTCAGTTCAGTTTAAATAGTATCTGTGCAATCATTTGCAATCAAGTCAACAATATCACTGTAAATGAAATGTCCCCAACTAAGCAAGCCAGAGGCGACAGCAGCAAGGAACCAAAACTCCATCGGTGACAGAATAGAGAAAAAACCTTGGAAGAAACCAGGCTCAGTCAGGGGGACAGTTCTCCTCTGACCAGACGAAACCAGCAGTTCAATTCCAGGCTGCAGCAAAGTCAGATTATGCAGAAGAATTCCTGTGGTCTTGTCCTGGTGGTCATCTGAGACAAGGTCTTTACAGGGGATCTGTATCTGGGGCTCTAGTTGTCCTGGTCTCCTCTGACTTTCAGGGCTGTAGAGGTCCTTTCTAGCTGCTGATCCACCATCTGGGCTGGATATGATCTGGATCCGGGTGACTGTAGTGCCCCTCAGAACTGGATACAGACTGGATCTGGTGGCTACGGTTAACCTCGGAATAAGAGAGAAGCAGACTATTAGCATAGATGCCATTCTTCTAATGATGTAGCAAGAACATTGGGTGTTATGGGAAGTGTTCCTGGTTCTGGTTTACCTAATTAATGCAGCCTAAAAATCCTTTAACGGATTTAGATAGTAGAAACGTATTAGTGTATTATGTGTAAGCCAGGTTAAAGAGATAGGTCTTTAATCTAGATTTAAGATGCAAGAGTATGTCTGCCTCCCGAACAATTTTAGGTAGGTTATTCCAGAGTTTGGGAGCTAAATAGGAAAAGGATCTGCCGCCTGTAGTTGATTTTGATATTCTAGGTATTATCAAATTGCCAGAGTTTTGAGAATGCAGCGGACATGGAAGACTATAATGTACCTATAGCTTGTTCAAATACTGAGATGATAAACCATTCAGGGCTTTATAAGTAATAAGCAAGATTTTCTATATGATGTTTGATTGGGAGCCAGATGCAAGCTTAATGCAATTAAGCACACTTCATTTTCACAAAGGGTAACATGGGTAACAACACATTCTTGTCAGAGAACTCAGAGTCTTGTCTCAATGATAGCCTTTTAATGATTGCTCTGGCATCAATATAGATGGACATGTACAAGGTTTTCTAGAACAACAAAATAAAAATAATAATTAGCAGATGGATCACTTAAATGTTATATAAATGATATAAATAATAAACAACATAAAGTATCTTCTACTTATACAAGTCACAGTGATCGATCGCTATTTTTAACTTCAAATGATTGACAGCATATAATACAGCGTGTAATTCATGTGCGGTAAATAGGTCACGTTAATATACATGAATAAACTTAGAAACAGTATCTGCAACAACTATACTTGCGGTATAACATTAATATTCAAATAACACTGGACTTACTTGTCCGTTACTCATATAATGTCCTTATAATGCGAGCAATCCGGAAAACTTCCTCATCAGATCGGCTGATGCAACTCTCTAGCATTATGCTTATTCTCAGTCTATTGATCAGCGTAGGCTCCGCAACTGTGCAGGTTGTGCACTATACCATTACGGGCAGCGCCAATTCTGTATGCATCTTTGTCACTACGCAAAACATGGAGAATTCGGAACAGCCACCCCCACATTTGAGTAGCAAATGTGTCAATTAGTGGAATTCTTTATGTTTGCAGATTTTCCATATTATCTGGTAGTCCTGGAAGAGGGACAAGACGGGCTACAGGTCGTGTGTAAATTTTATCCCGTACTTGAATTTCAACAGTTCGTATGCAATCATCTCTGCTTGGAATGAGTTTCACCACACGACCTATAGGCCGCTGGGCTCGTGGTAGGTTGTGGTCAATTATCAGTACCACTGTATCCAGGGTAAGGGGTTCTGTTGGTTGCTGCCATTTGTAGCAGGAATGAAGGGTTGGCAGGTAATCTCGTAAGTAACGGATCCAAAACTGATCTATTAAGTTCTGACAATGCCACCACCTACGGCGTCCTATGGTTTCCGAAGCGTAAACTGGTTGTGGCAAAGAAGCATCTCGGCGCCCCATGAGAAGCATATTTGGTGTTATAGGGTCGGGATTAGCCACGTCAGTAAAAACGTATCCAAGAGGCTTAGAAGTAAGAATACCTTCCACTTCAATTAGGATGGTGTGAAGTACGTCTTCTGACAGTGATTGAGTTCCCGCGGCAACCTGGAGTGCACTCTTGATGGAACAAATCTCTCCCTCCCATGCTCCTCCGAAGTGTGGCGCATTAGGGGGATTGAATTTGAAATCAATCTGGTAATTTACCAGTTGTTGTTGAAGCTGTGGTTCCAATTCCTTAAAAGCTGTTCGGAGTTCCCTGTCAGCTCCTCTGAAATTTGTGCCTTGATCGGAAATTATTTCTGCTGGTTTGCCTTGCCGTGCAATGAACCTACGGAGGGCTAGTAAGAAGGCATCCATATCCAGTGAATTAAGGAGATCCAAATGAATGGCACGTGTCGTCAGGCATTTATAAATCACTCCCCACCATTTCTCATTTCATCTGCCTATCTGAGTAATAAATGGCCCGAAACAGTCAACTCCTGTTGAGAAGAAAGGTGGACAGAAGATGTGGAGGCGAGCTGTTGGCAAATCTGCCATTTGAGGAACTTTAGGCTGTGCTCTCCATCTTTGACAATCTGGGCAGTGAAGTTGGCACCTTTTAATGACTTGTCGACCTCTCAAGATCCAATATTGTCTTCTGATTTCTGCAAATAATCTTTCAGAGCCAGCATGTAGCAGCCGTTCATCATAGTCTTTAATAAGAAGCATGGTAATGGGATGACGAGGGTCTAGGACAATGGGATGGATATCAAGGTCACTGACCTTCTGTAACTGCCTTAGCCTCCCACCTACTCTGATGAGGTCTGTTGTCGGGTCCAGCTCTGGTGCTAGATTTCTGAGTTTGCGAATGTGAACTGGCCGGCCTGCTCTTAGAGAAACAAGCTATTCTGAAAAACTTTGTGCTTGGCTGGCTCGTAGGAGATAAGTTTCTGCTTCACATTAACTGTTAATCAATTGAGTCTGGTTTGGCTCTGCTGCCCCGTGACATTGCTGACATACAGCCTCGACCAAATCTTTCCATGAATCAAACTGGTTTGCATCTAGAATATTCTGTGGTACTGATTCAAAACTGCAGAATGTCAGACCTTTCAATTCATTGGACTTAGATGGCTGAGTGATGTGTGGTCTCTTAGGCCATTTATCTGGAGCTTGCCAAAGGAAAGGTGGCCCTTTACTCCATCTGCTGGGTATAGTAAGCTCTAGAAGTGTTTTGCCTCGTGTCAAGTCGTCAGCTGGGTTATTAAGTGAGTCGACATAACGCCATGATCGCTGATCTGTCAGTTCCTTTATTTCTGATACACGAGTGCCGAAAAAAACCTTGAACCGGCATGACTCAGACTGTAGCCATTCTAGGAGAGTTGTAGAGTCTGTCCATAATGTGGTCTGTTGTAAGTAGGATGACAGTTCTGCCTGGATTAATTTTGCCAGCTGTGCTCCGGCCAGCGCTGCGCACAACTCTAACCGTGGCATTGTCTGTTGATGTTTAGGGGCCACTTTTGACCTGGCCATAATAAATGAGACATTGGTGAGGCCCTCATGAATTGTAGAGAGGTATGCTACTGCTCCATAAGCCCTTTCTGATGCATCACAGAAAACATGGAGGTGATGCTCAAGTCCAGGCTTATCCATTGCTTCAGGAACATAACAACGTGGGACTGAAACTGTACTGAGGTGTGGTAATTCACTCTCCCAGACATTCCAAGATTCACGCAGATCTGCAGGGAGGTCTGGGTCATCCCAGTCTCTTTTCTTTGACCATAGCTGCTGTATGAGAATCTTAGCTCTGGTAGGATAAGGCGTAATGAAACCCAAAGGGTCATACTGACTCGCTAGAATTTTGTAAACTGTACGCATTGTCAGTGCTGAATGCTCGAAAGGTCGGTATCTGTAACCCAGTGTGTCAGTTCCACAATTCCAACAGAGTCCTAATGTGGGTTCTTGAAGGTCACACCGATTGTGTTTCAGCCACAGTTCCATGTCCTGGGATCTAGAATCAGAGGGTAAGTGTGCCACTACTGATGACCGGTTGCTCGTCCACTGCCTAATTTCAAATCCACCATCCACCATCCACCATTATTTCCCGCAAGTCATCCACCCTAGTCTTGGCTGCTGCAGCAGTAGGTAGATTCTCCAGACAATTATCAACATAGAAACTGGATGTGGGTGTTCTTTGATGTGCTTCTGTAGTGCATAAATAGCACAGCAGGGACTACTGGTAGTCCCGAACGGCAGCACCTGTCATTCATATACTTGCGGAGGAATCTCTCATTGCAAATCACGCCAAAGGAATCTCAGTAAGGGTCTGTCTTCGGGTAACAGGCGAACCTGGTGAAACATACTCTTGATGTCTCCACTGATATCAACACTGTGCTGTCGAAATCGCAGTAGGACCCCAAGGAGGGATGGTCCCAGGTTTGGTCCTGGCAGAAGCTGCTCATTGAGAGATGTATCCTTGTATACGAATGAACAATTGAACACTAAACGTGCCTTTCCATTATGGAAGACAAGATGATGTGGCAGATACCATGACTCCTCGGATTCATTAGCTTCTTTAGCTGTGATCTCTTTTACATAACCTGCTTGAATACGTCTATTCATCTCACCTCGATAGGCGGTTGCCTTCTCTGGTTGATCTTTGAGTCTCTTTTCGGCACTGCGGAGAATGGCAAGCACAGATTCATGAGGAGCATTCAGCTTGGGGGAATTGTCAGTTCTTAATAAGGGAGTGGCATAGCGTTGAATTCCATCGATTAGCACCCTACAGGTTTTGCTGTCTAGGGTCTTGATAGACTCTTGGTCCTGTTTAGAACGAGTCAACAGCTTTTCACTGCGGTAAGGTAGAGAATCTAGCTGCCACAGTCACTCAACATCTCTATAGATAGTATCAGAGGCTGTTGATGCGGTGATAAAAAGGCTCTGATGGGTGTAAGTTGCACGATTTTTAAGACCTTCAGGGCCTTGAAGAGCCCAGCCTAGTTTTGTACAGACTGCAACTGGTCCATCCTAAGTACCTGCATGAACTGTTTTCACCGCAGTGATCAGAGGGCTATTATCTGAGCCAATCAGCAACAAGGACTGAGCATTCTTGAAGTGGGCATATCGACGTTGAAGAGCTTTAACTGGGTAGCTCTGTTCCACTAGATCTAATCCATCTGCACTGAATGCATTATGAATTCTGTACCTGACTCCTGGATTAGTTCTGGAGGATACATCAAAGATTACAACTGAGCCAGCTAGGAATGTGACATCAAGACGGATAGTGCTAGGGTTTCCTCTTTCCCTTCCAGCTGAAGCTGTTGAGTTGCAGCAGGTAAAAGCATGGTACGTTCAGCCCCATCATTATTGGTGTGAAGGTGTGAGGTAGATCCTACTGTTTAACGCACTGGTGGGCTTAACCTTGGCTCGCTGTTCAGAGATTCCATGGAGGACTTGGAGATGTATCTCCCCACTGATTCCACATGGTTTCTTTAGGTTACAGTCCTCTGGATGGTGGGAACGGCCACATTTCCAGCATCGTTTCCCTTCTGCTATCCATTGCATGAGGTTTTCTGCAGATTGCTCCTTTATTTCAGCACACTGGGTTATGTAATGCTCTTTGCTGTGACAGAAAAGACAATGGACTTTAGATTTCTTCCATTGAGAGGGCTGAGGTACCGACCTAGGTGCCTTGAAAATTTGAGGCTCTGTGCCTTGATAGACTGAAGCAGCCTGTCTTTTTGATTGTGCTGAAGCCCTTCCTTGAAGTGAGTAGGAAGATTTCTCTTTCTGAAAACGTTCAACTAGTCTACTGGATAGACGCTGTTGTTGACCTTTACCCTGCAGCCAACCAGAGAAGTCCTGAAGATTGTATGGATTGAGACTGGCGACATTCAGCTTGCCTAGCAGCTGTAGGAACTCAATGAAGTTTTCTCTGAGATACTTGGGAAGTTTTCTGAGGAGCCTGTCTACATGGGAACAACAGCTGAGTTCAATGCCTCTCGGGCCTTCCAGGGACAGCAACATACTAACAAGAAGGTGAACCCTTAGGGCAAATGACTGGAAACTACTAGCATCACCGACTTTCACATCTGAAGCGTTGAGTATGGCTGCTATTTCGCTCTGTGCTAATTGATGTGGCTGTCCATAATGCAACTGTAGAGCCTGCATTGCTGCTGTATATGGCCGAGCTTCATGCCGACAAGACTGTCCAATCATTTGAGCCTCTGGAAGCTTCAGATGTTCAAGCAGCACATGGTATTTGTATTTTTCTGACAGCTCAGGATGAGAGTCTAGTAGATTATCCAAAGCTAGTTTCAGATTGGTGAAATCCCTTTCACTGTCTATAGCAAAATCTGGTATGGAAGGTTTTGGCGCTCCATATAAATTAATGGTGGGTGGAGGAACAGCCTGATAATTGCCATACTGTGGCCAAGTTACTTGTTCTGCTGGGTACTGATCTCTGTGTGTATCAGGATAATTGGGCTGACAGTCAGTAGAAAACCCAAGGTACAGGTTGTTGCATCGAATGTAATCCAGTTGGAGGATTAGTAGCCCATTGCTGCTTGGACCAAAAGGGGGCACCCTCAACTCCTAAGCACCTTCTAAGTTCAGGAGGTGACTTATTTTCATATTGCTTTTGTTGGAGTAACTGTCCTTGTAGAGTAGTATCAGGAGCTGTAGGGAATTGTGGAGAAACCAAGCATGATGATGGAATTGAGTGGACTGAACTCATTTCCTTCAGTGTAAGTGTTTGCTGGGCAGATTGAGCTCTTATGGAACTATGGGCCACGTTCTGCATGAGTGGAACATGTGAAATCAGAGGTGATACGGTTCTCCTTTGTTTAGGGCTCATTATATCAGGCTTAAATTCTGGAAAGTCAACTGGTGTCTTTGTGATGTGTGGAGCAGTCGAGGAAATGTTGTGATCAGACTCAGGGGAAAGTACTCCCTTCTGAGATGCTATATCAGCTTCTAGGAGTGAGAGGTTGTCTGCTTCTTCCTCCAGTAGGAAAGCATTAATGCGTTTTAACATATCTTGTCGACGCTGCTGCCTTTTCTCATAAAGAGACAGTCTGCTTGTAAGATGTGCAATCTCAGCTGACTCCTCCCTTTCAGCTGCAGAGATGTTCTCCATCAATTCTCTGAGGGACATTTTATCCTTTGATTGTACCTGCTCTATTTGACGTACTGGTGTAGACATACTCAGTGAGAATGCTTTTTTCACTGCAGAAGGCTCTGGCTGTGCTTCTAGTGAGCATGGTGGGAGACTAGTTGACCTTGGAAAATTATAGTCCACAACATAGTCGTCCAGGTGATTAGGAAGCTTACTCTGGTCTCCCAGCTGACTGATTTAGACTGGACAGGTTATCATCAGGCAATGACATATCTGCAGTAGTCAGCATCCGGCTCGAAGGACCATGTTTGATTTAGGATTTATAGCTGGATCGATTTGCACTGACCGCTACAATATTCTTGTCAGAGAACTCAGAGTCTTGTATCAATGATAGCCTTTTAATGATTGCTCTGGCATCAATATAGATGGACATGTACAAGGTTTTCTAGAACAACAAAATAAAAATAATAATTAGCAGATGGATCACTTAAATGTTACATGAATGATATAAATAATAAACAACATAAAGTATCTTCTACTTATACAAGTCACAGTGATCGATCGCTATTTCTAACTTCAAATGATTGACAGCATATAATACAGCGTGTAATTCACGTGCGGTAAATAGGTCACGTTAATATGCATGAATAAACTTAGAAACAGTATCTGCAACAACCATACTTGCAGTATAACATTAATATTCAAATAACACTGGACTTACTTGTCCGTTAAATAATATAATGTCATATAATGTCCTTATAATGCGAGCAATCCAGAGAACTTCCCGATCAGATCGGCTGATGCAACTCTCTAGCATTACGCTTATTCTCAGTCTATTAATCAGCGTAGGCTCCGCAACTGTGCAGGTTGTGCACTATACCATTACGTGCAGCGCCAATTCTGTATGCATCTTTGTTACTACGCAAAACATGGAGAATTCGGAACAAGGAGGATACACATTGCGTGCAAACATGGCATACGAAGCATACGTCCGGGTTATATATGGCACACAGTAATGAGTATGTGAACCCAATTGGCTGAGAACATTGAATTGAATGAACCAATTAGAGTGCAATAGAGTTTCATGGCTGAACTAATCATTTTTGTTTTTATAAATTAATGCATATATGTTATGTAATGATAAATAAATAACATATTTGACTTGAATACAAAGTTATTTTAGATAGTATTTTTTCAGAGTATGCTAATGACATTATTTATTTAGTTAGTTTTATTACATTTTTAAAGTGTCATCAGTCAGTGTAATATATATATATATATATATATATATATATATATATACTGTAAATAGTGTTTGGTTACAGTACTTTCGATTCATTTATCTCAATGAAAAAAAAAAGATTAAGATGACTTGCACTGTTTGAGTACTCAGCACAGTTTGCTGTGGTTGTACACTACATATTTTGTAGTAAGTCATACAGGTATTCCATGCATACAGAAATAATTTGTACAGTATACATATTGAATACTGCAGATACTGTAATATTACTATTATTAGTATTATTAGTGCTCCTATTCATGTTGCCCCTCTTTTCTGCTGCCTTTGTGTTGTATACTTCCTCACTGCCACTATCTGTTTCCTGTATTCCTCTGCCAATCACGGCTATTTGTGTGAGTTTTGACTGACAGCACTAATAGGGTTTCTCTGAATTCCACCACATGAGTCTGATGGCGTCAGCTGTGTGAATTCCTCGGCCATCGTGATTGACTGCAGTGTTATCAATCTCTGAGAGTGTGTGTGCGATTGTGTGTTTGGGGGGAAGCATGTGATCAAACACTCTTTGACAGGTCCACTCCTACTCTGCTTCTTTCTCTTCATCTTACACAAAGACTCAAAGATGTGCAGAGAAAACGACATGTTACGTAATGGGGTGCTTTCTTTGAGAATGACGAAGAATAAAAGGAGCTTCAGGGGGGTTGAAACTCATAAAAAAAGAAAAGAAATGCAAGCAGGAGGCATTAAGATAAATCTTCCAGGACTATTATGTAAAGGTAAATAATAAATGCTTTTTTGGCCTTGGCTTGTGAGTGGATGGAGCCCCTGGAGGGGTGTAATGAAGTGTGAGTGAATGCCCATGCGTGCTTTGAAGAGGAGTGTGTGTTTTTGTGTGGATGTTGCGTGAGGGATGAGGAACACACTGTTCTCAGGTTTACACTCCAGAGGCTAGTGCCACAGACACAGATGAGTCGGACAGCATGACAGTACCTCTCACACATTTTCACCAGGGAAATGTGTCTTTATTTTCCTGCTTTTAAAGGAATAGTTCACCCAGAAATACTTACTATATTGTTAGGATTAGGGTTTGGCTTAGGGTTACTTGTATGCAATTATGTTATTATAATAGTTAGTACACAAAACGTAACAAGGACACCTTAAAATAAAGGCCACTTTATTTTAAGATGTCCTTGTGACACGCAACACGTAACAACAAGTAATTACACTGTAACAGTACACCTTAACCAAATGTTGTGCTTTAAAGAAGTACGCTTATTTTGTTTGTTGACTAAACAAACTAAAGCAATTACCTGATTATAATTTGAACTATTGATAGTGCTATTTGATATTACCTTTAAAGTTTTTAAATGTACTTAATTAGAACTTATAACAATCCAATCCACCAAAAATAACAATCTATTGTTCTAAAAACAATAGTCCTTTATTGTTTTATGTTTTTATATGCATTGTAAGCATATATTGTAAAAACAATAAGGCACTTGAGACCCTGCTGTATTGTGAAAAATACTTTAGCTGTAACTATATTCATAGGAATGGCCTTATTGCATAATTGAAATGCTGCTAATAGACTTCATGACAAGTCTTTGTGTACTTAAAATCAGATGCAACCTTTCACTCATATTACACACCCCCATCTTCCTGAACAAGCAGGAATATCACTGTGATTCCCAGTACATAGCATTGATTATTAATGGAGAGTTTAAAAACAAGGGAATGAAAGAGAGAGGTCGGTTTTGTATGCAGTATGCACTGGCATTTACTCTGGTTTGCTGACGAGGGAACAGGCAGTCAGGTGGCTCTCATTAACAACTGGGACTGTAGATTTATAGGTTGTATTGATGTATGTGTTTGTTTGTTTTTTTATTTATTTAAGAGGACATTCTGATGCTGTGGTTATGATGTCACATGAGCACATATAACATTCTATCCACATTTACATATTCACATATTCAGTATTCACCCACGCTATGCTGTGAATCTTGTGATCATTTGGAAATTAAATCAGTATTGCAAGTTCAGATTAATGCACTGAAGATCTGTCATGTTAATTATTACTAAATTTATGTCAACTTATCTCTTCTTTTCTTGAAAAAAAAGAAAAAGAAAAAGTCTGTGTTGCAATGAGGCACTTTCAAATGTTTTAACCATCATTAATTATTCAAATGTTTGAATTGTTTGAAAATGAGGAGCAAACAATATGTGTACTAATACCCTTTTCTATGAAATCCATTTTACAGCTCAAAAAAGAATTAATGTAACAGCTTTTATAAAATTATAAGCCGTGTGTTTCTGTTGATTTCATATCCTCTGCCATTGTAATTGCCTTAAAGGGACGAGTATGTTTATTTATTTATTTATTTATTTTTTATTTGAATTTATGATATATTCTATATTAAAACCTTTATTCAGCAAAACAACATTTAACTGAACAGACGAGAAAGTAAAGACTTTCTAAAGTTTCTAATATATATATTTATATATATATATATATATATATATATATATATATATATATATATATATATATATATATATATATATATATATGATTGTATATATATATATATATATATATATATATATATGATTGTATATATATATAAATAAATATATATATGATTGTATATATATATATATATATAAATAAATAAATATAAAATCCTGATATATTAGCACATAGAAAATTTGAAGACTGCTGAAAATTCAGCTTTACCATCACTATAATAAATTGCCTTTTTAATCGAAAACAGTTATTTTAAATCATAATACAAATCATTTTACAATTATACTGTTTTTACTATATTTTTGATAAAAAAAATATTATAAATAATTAAAAAAAAAAAAAAAAAAACTAGCCTCTGTGATCACAAGAGACTCAAAACCCCAGTATAATGACCCAAAACATTTGAAGGCTAGTGTATAAACTTAAAAAGTCACTTGCAGAAAAAAAAAAGACAGTTATTCTGCATGTTACGGAAAGAGTGAAAAATGGTCATGAGAAACTGAATCATAACCATTCGTGATGCATGAAATCTCTAAAATTCAATGTTGAGCCGTTATAGTTCATCTAGATGAACTGATTCATGAATATGCAGAAATATAAAGTTAGTGCTGACCATGCATGAGTGTTCTCTGTAGCAGGTGTGACCCAACAGCATGCTTCTCTGATGGATGAGAGCTCTGTCAAATCCCCAAAGAAAAGACATGCGTCAGCTTCTCCTCTGTGCACCTCTCTCTCTCTCTCTCTCTCTCTCTCTCTCTCAATAAGATTCAGTTTTTCTGGGAAGAGGGAAGGTCTCGTCATTAAGTTCCTCTCATCACTTATATTTAGAGTGGATGTAAGTGCCCCGGGCAAACTGTGGAAATGTCAGAGCTGTCTCTTTCCTTTTTTTCGTTTCGTACTGCCCTGACATTCAGCTAAACCCCTTTACCGCAAGAGCGAGGTTTTACATTTTTTTATTTATTCATTTTTGGTATTTTTAAGGTGTTAGTGTCACAGTAGGTGCTAGATATAATATTTCAAATATTTAATAATTATATGTATTGTGTGTATTTAAAAATTTTTTTTATAATAATATAAAATACACATTTACCTTCTTGTGTGCCTGCAATATTATAATCATGTTACTGTTCTTATTTTAAATCAAATTGGCAATAATGGCTATTTAGATGTAAATATAGTTCTTTTGATTAAAAAAAAAAATCATTATTTTAAGTTATTAGAGAGTAAACATACTCTATTTATAACAAGATCAGATATCATATAAAGGTTGAACAATATGAAGGCTTAGGGATCGTGTAGTATTAGATAATTAGTTCTTTCTCAACCTGGTTACCGTCTGGCTTTCCATCGTCTCTCGCCACGGCAACTGCGTTTTGTGTTCTCAAGCCCTCTGAGGAATCATCCACTTGAAGCACTGTGTGTTTTGTAACGCTCTGAGCGCAGTGAGAGTTCCCTGCAGCATGTAAAATACAGTCTCGCCTCACCGATCCAGGCAACGTGGACTTCCGTAGCCTCCTCTCGGCTTTCCCCCACAGAGTTGCGGCACATACCTCATCTGACTCAGAGCTAGTGAGCCAAAATAACCACGTGCCTGCATCTTTTTCTACTGCTGTGGGACGACCATTAATGCTTTTGCTAATCGGATTAGCACGAACGGTCCCAAAAGGGGGGTTGCGGCACATCTGCAACACACTGATAATTACGCAGCTTCAGATGTTTGTTCTTCTTTGTCTTTCATGTTTTGGATAGGGCTCTGGTGCTGACACACATCACACACACACACACACACACACACACACACACACACACACACACACACACACAGAGGTCAGATTACATTAATTCTCATTGATCTTTGACTGATGTACGTGTGGATCAACTTTCAACTGGCCATCAATGAAAGTCCATTATGGATTGCTGTAAGTGGCATGGAGGAGATGATAGGATTTTTTATTTTTCTTTATGTATGCTGTGCACAATTTTCTATACGAATAGAAAAATTTCTTGGATAAGTTAGTATTATTTGCAAATATGTGCTGTATACTACCAGCGTGCACTTCTGTAATGCATCCCAGAATACAGTTTGTTTTACTTGTAGCCGCACTGGGTTGTACATTATAATTAACTCAAATGATATATAGGGAATTTTAATAGGGAATCAGGAATATGATTAATATATACCGTATTTTCCGGACTATAAGTCACACTTTTTTTCATAGTTTGGCTGGTCCTGCGTCTTATAGTCAGGTGCGACTTATTTATCCAAATTAATTTGACATGAACCAAGAGAAATGAACCAAGAGATATGAACCAATAGAAAACATTATCGTCTCCAGCCGCCAGAGGGCGCTCTATGCTGCTCCTTGCTCCTGTAGTCTACACTGAAGACATAGAGCGCCCTCTCGCGGCTGGAGACGGTAATGCTTTCTCTTGGTTCTAAATAAATGCGACTTAGTCCAGTGCGACTTATATATGTTTTCCCCCTCATCATAACGTATTTTTGGACTGATGCGACTTATACTCAGGTGCGACTTATAGTCCAAAAATACGTTATATATCTCATATGACAGTTACATTAAAATTATTGAAGATGAAAAATAGGTCAATTGTATATATCAATAACTCATTACAAGGCACTGTAATTTACTCATTAATATGTCAATATTCCATTCTTCATATCAATTATAGTGATATCTCTTACTGTAAATTACCGCAAATCAAACAGTGGTTTGTCCAGCAAACGGCCGTAAGATTAACTTATCAACTTTCAATAAAGTTATCACTTATAATTCAAGGGAAAATATTCTCTGGCCATGAAAACATTATCCTATCATTATGAAATTTCGGTTACTAAAAAGTAAAGAGCTTGTAGCTAAAGATCAGACATTTCATTGACTCGTGATGTGAGCGTTTCAGACAGAGGCAATCATGAATATATATTGGTTTTTAATAATTGAACTAATAATACATCAAACTACAAATCACACAGAGTAAATACACGTACGAAAATACAGACAGTAAACTTTGTAACAGACATAACGGAATCCAAATGAGGGAGAGACAGAGAAAGAGAATGAGTGAGAGAGGATGAGACAGAGAGGTGAGAGAATTAGGCGTGATCACAGAATTACGCGCTCAGTTATGCAAACTCACAGACAGTAACCCTTGAAAGACAACAACGAATCAAATCACCTTGAAAAGGTAATAGACAAACTTTAAGCAACATTTAAATCTACATAGAGAATGATAATCGCATGTGGTCTCTTTGTGACTCGCCCGACCAACGTGCGTGTGTGCGTGGTCCTTTGTAGCTAGCCGTGTTCTTTCGTGTCTTCCGGGGCTGCTGCGGAATCGCGCGATATCAGAAAGTTCCAACAAACGTAATGATTCAGAATTAGTCTTCCTCGTGTAGAGAGGAACTTAGTAAGTAAAAGAAATGAAAACAACGGGGATGAAAGCTCCCGAAGGAGCCATGAGAACGGCTGTTCTCTCAGCCGCCGTGCTGAGAGGGACCAGACAGGGACAAGAGAGCGAAGAAGAGTAAGAAGAACAGAAGACAGGGAGGAACTTCCTGGGTCAGTTCTTATGGCTTGAGTGGTTCACGCCTCTGTTTGTGTGAACAACCAATGAACGTCCGCGATCTGAAGCGGGAAAAACGTTCCTTTGTCTCTGGAGAACCACCCACTCTAATAAGTTATGGCTTATCAGATTTCAGCAGTGATATTCTAGCAAGTTCGTAATTCCAGATTAATACATTTTTCATTAATTTCCTTTATATAAGTGAGTCCGTCAAAGCATGACGATTAAACAGATACCAAAAATAACATATATAACTGATATAAACACGAAGTTACATTCATATGCAGAATTACAAACATTTAAAGTTTGATTAACACACGATAAACATTATACTCCAATTTGATTATAGAAAACATCTAATGCACCAAAAAGGCAACACAGTCAATATGTTTAGAAATACGTTTTAAAAAGGTACCAGTGATCTGGTTTTGCTGTTCTGTCAGTTAAGTCATAAAGTTTTACGACCTGGTCAGGGGGGTAGGGTTACAACTCATGATTCTATTTGAGAACATTAAAATTAGGAGAAACATTTCTAATTTACAAGTCAGCAATTTATAATCCTTGCATAACAGGATTAACCATTTTATGCAACACACAAACCTATTCAAAATACATATTATTAAGGACTTACATAAAGAGCGTAAAGAAAAGTTTGTGTGTGTTTGTTTAGGAATGTGGGTGTTTTGTTTCTTCTTTGAGGCTCGCACGGGTATCCCTGGACAGTCTCAATAGGTGTAATAACTGTCACCCACGCCAGGATGTTGCCGACATCGCGGCGCCCCAAATGGTGAATTATGTTGGAAGATGTTGTAAAACGAAGGTCCTTGTTTACTCACGTTCTGGTCTTTGAGTGCAGAATGTGTTAGAGTCAGGATTCATTAATATGGAACAGATGGCTGAAATACCATCAGCTCATTAGTGTTACATACTTGACCTTTAATTTTTAGTGTGACAAATTAGAAGTCCCTGCTAACTAAAATTAGTACTAAGAACATTGTGCTAACGTTCACAAGTTTTAAAAACATTTTCATAATTTTGCAAACATTATGGGAACATTACTTTTAAATGTTATCTAAACATTCTAAAAAAAAACACAAACATCCAACTAAAATGTAAGATTGTTGTGCATTTTAAGAACATTATTAAAGAACAGATAATGCTGAATGAACATTCTTTTAATGTTACACTCTACAAAATGCTGGTTTAAATACAACCCAGTGTTGGGTGAAATATGGACAAACCCAGGAATTGACATTTAACCTGGGTTTGTCCATATTTCTCCCAGCACTGGGTTGCATTTAACCCAGCATTTGTAGAGTGCTGGATGAATGTTTGTTAATAAGTCATAAGCAATCTTTGCAGAATGTTAGCAAAACATCTGAGAATGTTCCCTTGTAGCTGAAGCAGTATAATTTCATCACCTGACATTTTTTTTAATTCTAACACATTTTTACACAAAAAGACAAAACAATTGTTGATTACTTCTTTCAATATTCCACACGTCCTACTTACACTATTTTATGACGTAAGCAGTATCAAACTAGTGTTACATCCAAATATTCTGTATCATGAAAAATTAGGCAAAACCCCACGGATGATGTATTATTTCTAGTAGTAAGATTCTTAAGTGCGATATGCACTTTATTTTTCTTTGCAACACACCAGTAGCCTCATTTAAAAAATGTTCTTCTACCTACATTTTTGCAAAACTCCAAAAAAATTGCATATACATTAAAAGTTCACTGTGGTTCACTGTAGTGAAACACTAACAACTTTTTATAGAAATTTTTATTGCAGTGGTCAAATAATGTAAATAATCTTATAAAAGACTTGTTGTGGTAAACTTGCTCGGTAGCTCATGTGATAAAGCATTACACTTCTGCAAAGCAATCAGGTACAAGTCCCGTGAAACACAAGTCACAATAAAAGAGCTCAAGGACTTGTAGAAACTATCTAAATTATCATGGTTGCTTCAGCAAAGGCATTTTTAATTCATTTTTAATTTCATTCAAGGGACAGTTTACCCAAAATTGAAAATTCTGTCATTAATTGTTCTCCATCATGTCGTTTCAAACCCATAAGACTTCCGTTCAAATTTAAAACACAAATAAAGATATTTTTGATGAAATCCGAGAGCTTTCAGACCCTTAATAGACAGCAAGGGTCCTACCATGTGCAAGGCACAGAAAGATTGTAAGTACATTGTTAAAATGGTCCATGTGACATCAGTGGTTCAACCGTAATTTTACAAGGCTACGAGATTACTTTTTTTGTGTGCAAAGAAAATAAAAATAACGTCTTTATTCAACGATTTATTCTCTCTGGGAATAGACCTTTGCCATTATCAAGGGTCTTATGATGGAGTTTCAGAGAGCTTTCATTTTTGGGTGAACTAACTATTTAACACTAACTGCTTAGGGTAGGGTTTAATGTAGGTGGTGTGTCATTTTCAAACTTGATAAAATGTTATCCTTTTACAACCACACATCGGACATTTAATTTCCACACTTAAAATAACCAACATAAGAAAACAGTGCCCTATTCATGTTTTTCTGTTTAGACTGAAATTTATAAAGATGTACAGTATGTGCCATTTTATAGCATTTTGAAATTGTCACAAACTGTGTAATAAACAGTGTAATGTCATTTGCAGAAATGTCACCACAGGCACGTTTTTCCAATGAGCCTGGGTTGCGCAAAAGGTAACGAGAGAAGTTGCCATGTCCATAAATTCATATTTATAGAAATAACCAACTAATGTTACATAATATTGTACTGTAGATCGCATGACAATGACAACATGGCAAATGTACTGTAGTATATTCTGTTTGCATTCATACTGCATTTTTTATTAAATGTATAAAATTGATGATCATCATTACATCCTGCACACGCTTTGACAGAATGCAAATTTTACACTGCTGGACTATATTATGTGCAATCTTGTAGCAACAGCTACTGTTTAAACTGTGTATTGTTGCAGACTGTGTACTGTTTCATATACAGTTTGAAAGTATTCAGTATGTAGTGTATATAAAACAATATGCACTATGCAAGAATTCAATTCTGAGTCTTTAATTGTAATGAAGCAGTTTCCTAAAAACACACTGCAAACTCAAAATATACATCCAGTACACAGATGCAGACTAGCCCAATGTGTTGCTAGTGTGTTGTCCCGTGGTACAAATTTAATGTACTTTATTTCATCTGTCTGGCAGATACACACTTCACTGGTGAAGGGGCGATAGAGTTATCTTCATATTTCTGTGTCACTACATCGAATGTGCTGTTCAAGTTATTATACCCATTGACAGTTTAACTAACTTTCACTTGCTCAGCAAGATTCTCTTCAAACTGCTGCTTCACATTAGCTGACCTGAAAAGGGAAACTGAATGTAGAAGATGACAGTTTATGCTAATGCTCACCCTAGCTTCCTTCTGCAACAAAGCTGAGATGCTGTGCATACTTGCGTTGCACTATGAATTGCGTTTTGACACATTACAGGCCTTTGAAACACTGCGGTTCTAGTCACTCCTGGAGTACATTATAGATATTGCTGACAGGGTACAGGTTTCAACAGTGATGTAACTTTAGTTGAGATGAATATTATGCTGACAATGAAGTCATTTTTGAGAGGAGTGCTGTTTACTCTGCATCAGATATTTATGAGGAGGTGTAAAGTGTTAGTTTTGCATGGTTTGTCAGTGACTGGTTAAAACTGTTCTGCTGGAGGCATGTGGTACTCCCAGTTCTAATTAAGAGATGGCTGACTGGATGCTCCCCTGACAACCACAACACACACACACACACACACACACACACTTCTGCCAAAGGATCTTAGGCTGCTATTACACACACACACACACACACAGACACACACTTCATCTTAAACACATTCCTGCCCCACTGGATGTTAAAATTGCATTTAAAGGGTTCATTACATTTATCTGAGTTTAGCTTTCCACATCCATTCTCCACCCTCTCTCTGATCCTTACAGTTGTGCAGTCATTTTTGTCACTGCGCCTTTAAGAAACACCCCTTTTTTATGTTGGTGCCCTAAACACCTGCAGTCCTTCCCCAAGTGCACACTTGGTGACACAGAGTAATGACCATCTAACACAATGATATACACATAAACAGTGTTGGGGAAAGTTACTTAAAAAATAAAAAAAGTAATGCATTACAGTATTGCGTTACTTAGATACTTTTTATTGAAAGTCATGTGTTATGTTTATTGTGTGTTACTTTTTCACATTTGGGATGAGCTTACTTGTTTGTTTTCAATAAAAAAAGTTCAATAGTTCAATTTTCTGAGCAAATGTGAAAGCACTTTCATACCTAAATTGAAATGAATAAGCCATGAATACCGAATCTGTTTTTGTGCAAGTGAGGAGAAATGCATGTTCACATTTAGTCTAGAAGTGTCTCTGCACTTTTGATTTCTCTCAGCATGCAGACAGGAGAGCTGTGAGTCAGTATATGGGACAAAAAAAGTAACTTAGTTCAAAAGTAATGCGTAACTTTAATACTTACTTAAAAAGTAATCTGATTACATTACTGGTAACCCCCAAACACTGTGCATAAAGTGCGCCATTTTGACAAAGTCAAATTTGACTGATTAGTATTAGCAGTTAGCACCTGCTGGTAGATGCCATAACTACATCATTCTAGTGCAACAGACCAGGGCCGTGTTTCCCAAAACATCCTAAGCCCAAATACATTGTAAAGACCTTTTATAATGGTCATGGGAAGCAGCCCAGGTATGTTATACCTCTTTGACTGCTTCATAAAATATATTGATGGATAAGGAGCTGCTGCTGTGATGGGAGGACTAAAGCTTTCTGAAACAGTGAATCGTACTTTGAATCAGTTCAACCATTTACAGTACATCACAAAATGATTCACTGCGCTCGAAACACAGAGGACATCTGCTGGTGACACGAGTAAATGCAATGGAAAGACCTTTGAGATCAAAGTAGTTACAAGCTTTGAAAATGACTTCCATGTACTTTATTTAATAGTTAATAAATGTTTTTCTTTTTTATGTTGTGATAACAGTTATGAAAGGGCAACTGGATGTCTATAACTGAAGGATTGAAACTTCTTATTCTGGTTTCTTAAAAAAAAAAGCTTGACATAACAAATTTAGCTTAATATATATATATATATATATATATATATATATATATATATATATATATATATATATATATAATTATTTCTGTTTTACCTTTTATGTTTTGGTGGTAAGACTTTCTAATTTCAGTTGGATAACTATAGTCTCACCCTTAAATGGGTTACCAATGCTGAACAGCTTCTTATGTTGACTTTAAATAGCAGAATAAGTATTTAATGATGTGCATCTTCACTATTTGATCATGTCAGCCTCTAAGATTTGTGAGGTATCTGTAGAAGTGTGTTAGAGAGCTGTGGTGGTCTGCAGGAGCCCCCCTACGGATGTGCCTCTGTGTCTGTCATTAGTTTTCCTCAACTTAATTAAGACAGAAGAGTCCGTGCTAGAGCAATTCATCTGCTCGGAATCATTTTTCCATAATAAATCCAATAATAGAGCTTCCTGAGAAGTGAGCAGACTGTTGTTATTAGATTACACACAGAACGTCGCATCACTGTTTGCACATGGAGAGATTGAGCGGGAGCCAACGCGGGGGGGACAGAGGGGGCGGCACAGCTGTGAGGTTCTGCTTCAATTACAGTTCACCTTTAGTGTCTCTCTCTCTTTCTCTCTGTGGATGCAACGGAACTGCGGTGATGTGCTGGAATTCTCCGTCAGATTCCTTGGCATCTGATGGGGTTGTTTGGAGAACTATGACAGATAAGGTTGATGGATGGAAAGATCAATGAAAGCGCACATCACTGACACATCATAGAGAGTGTTTGCATTTTGTAATAGGTTTAAGGCTTGATGCAAGTCTGGACTGAGTGATGAACAAAGAAATGAAAAGTGAATTTCTGATTTATGTATCTTCATGAGTCCTAGGGAGAAAAATAAAAATAAAAGGATGTTTAAGTCTGTCATCTGTTTGTTTGTTTGTTTTGTATTCATGTGTGTAAATTTCATGTTTCATGTATAATCAATAAAAAAATATTTTGATTTAAAAAAAATGCTATGAAATTTGACAGTTGGACGAAGCATAACAAAATAAAAAAAATAACATAATGTGCTGCTCATGGAGCAAGATGCTAAAAAAATAGTAAGAAAATATTCTTTAGCCACAAAAAGGTTGTAGACATTATTATATACGGGGCTTTTATTATGTACATACATGCAAATATTATTAATTAATGAGTATATGTAATTAATTTGATTTTCTATTTTTTTCTATCGCAGCTTATTAAACTGTGTTTATGTAGTTATGGTGTTCTTTCATGGTAACATCAAGACTATTATCCATTACTTTTTGAAGTGGTTTTTAATTTTTAAATTAAAACAACATACAGAACTAACAAATATTGCTACAAGTGTGATTGCATCATGTTATAATAATAGTGTTCATTGTATGGTTGACTACGTCTTGTATTAATTTTTCTGAAAATGCCTGTCATACGTGCATAAACTGACAGTCACCACTTATAAGCTACTACTAAATATTGAATAAACTTAATTTTCTGTAAAGTTGCTTTGCAATGATTTGTATCGTAAAAAGCGCTATACAAATAAACTTAAATTGAAAACTTGAATTATAAAATAATTCCATCAGTCAAGGATGAAACAGTAGGGGTCTCATATCAAACATCCTCTTATCTGAATAAATAGATTTCCAGATAATAAAATAAATGCATATTCCTTAAGTGCCTATTAATTATCTTCTAGGTGGTGATTCTGTACTTCCAGCCGAGTGTTTTCCGCTGTATACTACTACGATGGGTTCGTCTGCTCGGATTTGCCACTGTCTATGGAACGGTCACTCTCAAACTCTACAGGTACGACATTTATTACATTCTAAAAGATGAGTCACTCTTCCAGATACCTGTAGAACTCGCAGTGTTGTTGTTATTTTGGTCACAGTCTTAGTTATAATGAATTGTTTTGATTGATACAAATCTTAATCTTAGGAATGGCTAGAAAGAGATATTGAGAACGACTTATGTGAACGGAGAATGACACACTGCAGTCCGTGATAGTTTTGAGATTGATGCCTCAGCTAAATAGATAATCTGCTTCAGACAAACACACACACACACAAACACACACACACACACAAATACGCGTGCACCTGTACACACAATAACACACCCACTCATGCTGGATGACTCACAGACCACAATGTTATTAAATGTCACAACTTGCACTTTCCTAATATGGCTGATGAGGTGGAACCTGCTGAGATCTTTGCCATTTCAGAATCAACCCTGAAAAAAACAGTAAGGCTGGATGGGTGTCAGGTAGCAGATTGGATAGTGGGCGAGAGAGCCAAAGGCTGGGCTACAGCGACTGAACAGTCAGCTAGATTGCATCTGTTCCTCAAGGGCTTTAACCATTACTAAACCAAAATAGAAAAATATTGACAGCAACTTAAAATTCTGCATACAGTATTGCATTTTAAATTATAAACACATCTTAGTATTAAAACTATATATTTATTTTTTTATATTTGTTTTTTTTTACTATTTTTTTTATAAACAATATTATGCAATTTAAATATTTAAATAACTGCATGACTTTGTAAATCATTGTGAAAATGAGATATCCTCAGTTGTATTGAATGTGCTTGTACTTAATTGTAATTTTGTCATTCGAAAATCAAGCAAAAGAACAAAAACAAAACACGATTCTCCTATGATTCTGAACCATGCAAAATAACGTAATTTGCTAGAGGCTGTAACAAAATATTAATTGCTAGAGTCTATTTTATTTTTATTTTTTTTAAGTAATTTGAATAAATTATTTAAAAAAATATTTTAATAAATGATTCAATGACTCACTTATAAATACATAAATCCTAGTATTTCTGAGATAATATGAATGTTGTGAGACATATTAGAAATGGTACTGTATGGTTTAAATGTCTGTTTGTGAAACTGTTTCATACCTAAACATGATAACTGCACTCGATACTGCGATATTTTTTTTTTACGATAATAGTGCAGCTCTACAAATGTGTAATTGCAAACCTACAGTATATTATCTGTATAATACATCACATATAGCTACGTTTCAATAGAAATTGAATTAAAGAATATTTTAGTTTTTGTCAGAACATTAAACAGAAACTTTAATCATATTTTAAAAACAATCAAAATAATTATATAGAAGTATTGTATTAGTGCTGGGCAACAATTAATCGTGATTAATCACATCCAAAATAAAAGTTTTGGAGTACATAAATACATACGTGTGTATTTATTATGTATATATAAATACACATACATGCATGTATATATTTAAGAATTTAAAAAATAAAATAAAATTAATAACAAAATAAAATTAATTAATCATGATTAATCATTGCTCAGCACTAATAAATATACATAAGGTCTTATGTGGGTCAAAAATACTTTAACTGATTATAAATTAAAACTATAATGTACGTAAATTGTATTGCAATTAACATGCACTATACAAAAACATTACATTTGATTTGTACTATGTAATCACACTTAATTGTTATAAGGTTACTTGAGGCACCTAGATGAATTGTTATTTTGATTTTGGCCATCACATCAAACACTGTACTTTAACTTTGTTATCCCTATTATATTCAATAAAATGTTCAGATTCAAACAGACTATTATTTAATAAATACTTTAGATGCTAAAAAGAAGGTCAGCATAGAGTGGCTTTCTAATGCACTTTTCTTACTCTTTTACAGACTTAATTTCCTGTGTGACCTTGCAGCATTTGCCTCTCCTGATTTAGCTGCTGTGAAACCCTTTTAAGCACAGTTAAAGTTTATATTATCCCTAATTTCCAATTAAGTAAAGTATCCAATAAAGTGTCAGAGCTGTTTGTCCTACGACTAGTTCATCAGGGGTAAAGTACGGTTTAAAAAGATTTTACATCGTTAATCTACATGCCAAAATGCCTGCTTAAAATCATTGTGAGAAAACCAATAACAGGATAAATACCTAGACCATAATGGCTACAATGTATTACAGTTTACTGAATGGTTTAGACAACAAAAATAGAAAATGAACAGAGGACAGCCTGTGTTCTGAGGATCTGGCCTGATAGGATGAAGGAGAATCTTGCACAGAACGTGCACAGAGGAAAATGTGGGCTAGAGGGTATGATATATGCTAGAAATGCCAAATGATTTAATGGTTTTTGTAATTAGGCAACAGAAATGAATGACTTCTGTTCAGATCTGGACAGAAATGGGATGATGCTTCACTAGGGTGAAAAAAAAGGTGTATAGATGACACTTTATCAATGTAACAAAGACAAACGGTGATAATGAGAAGGCTGTACGCTATAACCATTTATAAGTTTGTTCGATGAGACAGACTTTGAAATCAAAAACTGGTCCACATCCAAAGAGAAGAATGTATATATTATGATGTCAAATTATATCAAAATTGACCTTTCATTTCTTAATGCACATTCATGTGTAATTCTTCAGTTATATTAAAACTTTAACAAAATTTTCCAGATCCAATCCCATGTAATTTCCAATATGGAAGTGATAACGATACAATGGTTCTTGTCACTGTTTTCCAGGGTCCTCAAGGTGTTCCTGTCACGTACAGCCCAACGGATCCCCTACATGACCAGCTGGAGGGTGTTACGTCTACTGTGTGTCATCCTGCTGATTGTGTTGTGGTTCGCAATAGCCTGGACCGCCGCTGTTTGTCAGAATTCAAGCAGACATCTCGCTCTCATCAGTGTAGGCTTCACCACTGATGGGCTACAGTTCAGCATGTGTCTGCTGGACCGTTGGGACTACATGATAGCTGTGGGTGAGTGAATCTGTTACCTAAGAGTTTCCTGTTTGAGTATTTGGCATTTTAATGAGCACAGGCTGGAATAAATTGCTAGTGGACTCAAACAGTCTGGATGAAATACTCCCAAATATGGATACTTTTTTAATGAAAGAAAATACAAATAATCTCTTCAATGGACTGCCTAAAGTAATAGTTTACACAAAAATGTTATGAATGGATCACTGGGGTGATCCCAATGGGTCATTCTAAACCAATATTTTCATCCTTGGAACACACACAAAAAAAAAACTGTATTTAGCAGAATGTTCTTGCTGCTCTTTTCCATATAATTAAAATAAATGTATATTAGCACGAGAGCACCGTAAATGTAGTCCATATATTCACTTTTTTTTCTTTTACTTTCTATGAATGGCTAAATTCTTATTAAAAAATAAATAAAATACACATCTCTTATGAAAAAAAGTGCAACAAAAGAAGTACATTTAAAAATGTAAAATTGTCATCAATTTTAATCAGTATTACATTTAGTTCATATATTTTAAATGCACTAAAGTGCAACATTACAATGTGTAATCAATTACAAATATATTTAAATACATGACATACAGTTTTGAATAGAAATGTTTTAAAAGTATATTTTTGTTAACCATAAATGTCTGTACATTTAGCAGTAAACTTTAACCCTAATTTAAAGACAATAGAAGTAATTTTGAAAATAGATGTCAAAAAACACTGATGTTCTGCTAAAATGTAAACTACAATACGTTTTAATTGAATTGTAATTGATATTCAGTAATTATATATTTCCATAATAAGTCATCTTTGCAAAGGTATGCTAAAATGTATGTACTTTTTCGTGTAGGACAGCTATTTTATTTTATTTTAAGTCTGTGACATCTGTAATAAGCTTTTTCATGGCAAAATTGGATCTAAATAATTATTTATATGTATTTTTAAAATAAAAAGGTGCTTCATTTGTCAGTAAGTGACGACAAAACTTTAATCTGTTCTTGTTCCAAACAGCTACATCTAAGATATTGAGTCCTGACAGTTGAAGTGCATGTATGTTTTTAAAAAGAGTAAGTGAAACAGTATACATTTTGCTATGACAAATATCAGTATTCTACATTCTACATGCAAAAGTAGTTATTTTGCATTGTGTTAAAATGCCTAAACAAATAACGAATCAAGCAAGGGTGTACTAGTACCTTAATACCCTATTTTATCATTTTTATTATTATTATTATTATTATTAATAAATTATTAGGAATTGAAAATAAAATTCTAAAGTCAAAAGCAATGCATTATGGGAAACAATATTCCATAAAGTTCAATCTGTTGTGCATACTACTCAATTTGACAAATGATTTGCACACAAAACAATAATAATAACACACTATCTGCATAGTGTGCATACTCTTTACTGCATACATTGTAAGTGTAGAGTATGCTAACCTAAACATAACAACCGCGGTAGACCAATGCAGGTCATCATATTCGTAATACAAGCCAAGAAAGTGATGAATCAAGGCTGCCTTGGCAGTAATTGCAGACACATAGCGAATCTCACAGGAAGCATCAATCGGACTGTGACGAATCGAATTCAGCACAAATGTTTATCCTGATGTCTTACCCTCAAGCATGGCAGATTGGAAAGTGCCCAGTCTAACACCTGGACCAGTAAGCGTCACATTGATGATGACAGAGTTTCACCGGGGAACACATGTTTATTGATGTCAAGCCAGCTGACTGGCTGACATTGTATAGGATGTGCCAATAGGGGATGGGGAACTATAAAACTTTGAACTGCCTTCCACAGCTTCATTTGCAATTGTCTGTCAAGAGGCGTCCAGAGAACACCGGCAATCTAGATGGCATTTATTGCATTTATTGAATATCTTTTTTTTCTCTATCATTCTGGTATTTTCTAGCGCTATATTGGTTTGTAACAGAAAGGTTTTGACAGCCACATCATTCTCGGGTTGATCTGGGAACTGGTAGGTCCCAGGTACTAGTCAGTTGGGTATTAACTCTATACTACCTCTCTCAAACAGCTGAGTTCCTGTTCCTCCTGTGGGGTGTGTATCTGTGTTATGCGGTGAGGACAGTCCCCTCAGCGTTTCATGAGCCACGCTACATGGCCATCGCAGTGCACAATGAGCTCATCCTCTCTGCCATATTCCAAATTTTAAGGTGAGAGTCTGCCACCAAGGACGTCTTCCTTCTTCTCAAAGGTCTTAGTTTTAAGCCCCATCCACATTAAAAGATACAAATAACTTGCAACAGATACAGTTATTGTCATCTTCGCTCCAGACCCCTTATAATAACTCACTGGTCACTCTTTTCCATGCAATTACAATTAAAGAATCTAAAGGATACAATGACTTGTGCAAAAGTCATGTGGTTTGTTTGAAGAATAGATCTAAATATAGGTTGCTTCTCTTTAATTGAATGTTAACCATTATGACAGGATCATTGGGTCTTAAGAACCATCAATCTGTTTCATTAAATGGAAAATCCTCTATTCGGATTTCTTTAAGCTTTGATTAAATTTTAATTTGTTCATTTGCTTTGCGATCCTTTAATAATCAGAACTAATTTGTATACTTGGCAGAATACACAGTCTCTCTTCGTCTGTTGCAATATTTCACTAAACTGATACAGTAGTTTACTGGTTTGAAAATATTTTTTTCTCATTTATTATGTCACAGTATTTCCAATTCGCACCATTGACAAACCATCTTGGCCTAAATAAACTCCTCATTTGCTGCTTATTAATAGTTAGTAAGGTAGTTGTTAAGTTTAGGTGTTGGGAAGGCTTAGGGTTATAGAATATGGCGATGCAGAATATGTGCTTTAATAAACAGCCATTATTTTAATAACAGACTAGTTAATAAACAACTAGTTTAGTAGAAATAGTAAGAATTTGTCCCTATGCTAAAGTGTTAGCATTTTTTCTAATCCCTTTTCCCATTACAGGCACAATTTTGACAGAAACCAATGATTTGACATCATTTGAATATTCATTCTGATTGGTCAGTTTACTATTAACATTTTTGATTAAGCTATCTGATCTTACATTTGGGCATTGGTTAAACCCCCCTGTGCAATTTAAACAATTTTATCGCTTTTTAGTTCTTATGTTAAATTTTAAATGTATTTTTGAGGAAGCTCAGCTTTCCCTGCCGATGGACTGACACTGCCTTCTAAAGAGTCGGTTTAGGGTTGTGGAGCATATGAATAACTTCAGCAGTAATGAGGCACTCATTCAGGCAGGGACTTAGCTTGAACTCTTACACAAGATATAGGCAGTTGACTTCAAAGGCAGGGCATGTGATTTTTAGAAGTTCTGCATCACTTGCTGCTCTCTCCACTGTTTCTACAGTAATTAATCACAGTACAGAGCCATGGGATAGTGTTACTTAACTATCTGTATTTTGGTGTAACAGTACCCACATAGAATTATTAGATCAGAGTAATAGTGTAGAGCAGGGGTATTCAACTAAAATTTAAAGAGGTCCAGTTAGAGAAAGTTTCTTGAAGCAAAGGTCCAGAAGATATATACACACACACAGTGGGGCTCGAAAGTTTGGCCACCCCTTGCAGAATCTTGGAAAATGTGAACAATTTTCAAAAAATAAGAGAGATCATACTATATGCATGTTATTTTGCTCCAGAAGGAAACAAGATGCATTAAGAGCTGGGGGGGGGTGAAAACTTATGGAATTTGAAGATCAAGGTAAATTGTACTTAATTTGTGTTCCGGGAAACATAGAAGTATCTTCTGTTGCTTACGAAGGGCAAACTAAATGGAAAAAATTATATTTCAACAAAATAAGAAAAATTTGGCCATCTTCATCGTGTTCAAAAGTTTTCAACCCCAGCTCTTAATGCATCTTGTTTCCTTCTGGAGCATCAGTGAATGTTTGAACCTTTTTTAATAGTTGTGTTTGAGTGCCTCAATTGTCCTCAGTGTGAAAAGATGGATTTCAAAATCATACAGTCACTGCTGGTAAGGGTTCGAATATGCAAAGATGCTGGAAAGCTGAATAATCTGCAGCACCTTAAAGATTCTGAAGAACAGTTCTCAGTTTAACTGTTCAGAACAAACAAGGGACTCATGCACAACCATCACAAAACAAAAAGACAGTCGTGGACCATCCAGGTAACCACACACAGTATTAAGAACCAAGGGTTCCCAAACTTTTGAATGGGGTTATTTTAATAATTTCAGCATTTTTTTTTTTGTCTTGTGGACTAAACGTAAACATCTTTTATGTACAATATCTTACTCAGGACAGTACTAAATTAAAAATTAAAAATAACATGCATTTAGTATGATCTCTCTTATTTTTTGAAAATTATTCAAATTTTCACAGAATCTGCATGGGGTGCCCAAACTTTCGAGCCCCAATATATATACACACACACACACACACACACACACAATTGTATAATAAATAAAAATAAAATAGATAGAATACAAAAAGATTAGAAAGGTAGTTACAACCCGAATTCCGGAAAAGTTGGGACGTTTTTTAAATTTTAATAAAATGAAAACTAAAGGAATTTCAAATTACATGAGCCAATATTTTATTCACAATAGAACATAGATAACGTAGCAAATGTTTAAACTGAGAAATTTTACACTTTTATCCACTTAATTAGCTCATTTAAAATTTAATGCCTGCTACAGGTCTCAAAAAAGTTGGCACGGGGCAACAAATGGCAAAAAAAGCAAGCAGTTTTGAAAAGATTCAGCTGGGAGAACATCTAGTTAATTGATATCAGGTCTGTAACATGATTAGCTATAAAAGCTTTGTCTTAGAGAAGCAGAGTCTCTCAGAAGTAAAGATGGGCAGAGGCTCTCCAATCTGTGAAAGACTGCGTAAAAAAATTGTGGAAAACTTTAAAAAAATGTCCCTCAACGTCAAATTGCAAAGGCTTTGCAAATCTCATCATCTACAGTGCATAACATCATCAAAAGATTCAGAGAAACTGGAGAAATCTCTGTGCGTAAGGGACAAGGCCGGAGACCTTTATTGGATGCCCGTGGTCTTCGGGCTCTCAGACGACACTGCATCACTCATCGGCATGATTGTGTCAATGACATTACTAAATGGGCCCAGGAATACTTTCAGAAACCACTGTCGGTAAACACAATCCGCCGTGCCATCAGCAGATGCCAACTAAAGCTCTATCATGCAAAAAGGAAGCCATATGTGAACATGGTCCAGAAGCGCCGTCGTGTCCTGTGGGCCAAGGCTCATTTAAAATGGACTATTTCAAAGTGGAATAGTGTTTTATGGTCAGACGAGTCCAAATTTGACATTATTGTTGGAAATCACGGACGCCGTGTCCTCCGGGCTAAAGAGGAGGGAGACCTTCCAGCATGTTATCAGCGTTCAGTTCAAAAGCCAGCATCTCTGATGGTATGGGGGTGCATAAGTGCATACGGTATGGGCAGCTTGCATGTTTTGGAAGGCTCTGTGAATGCTGAAAGGTATATAAAGGTTTTAGAGCAACATATGCTTCCCTCCAAACAATGTCTATTTCAGGGAAGGCCTTGTTTATTTCAGCAGGACAATGCAAAACCACATACTGCAGCTATAACAACAGCATGGCTTCGTCGTAGAAGAGTCCGGGTGCTAACCTGGCCTGCCTGCAGTCCAGATCTTTCACCTATAGAGAACATTTGGTGCATCATTAAACGAAAAATACGTCAAAGACGACCACGAACTCTTCAGCAGCTGGAAATCTATATAAGGCAAGAATGGGACCAAATTCCAACAGCAAAACTCCAGCAACTCATAGCCTCAATGCCCAGACGTCTTCAAACTGTTTTGAAAAGAAAAGGAGATGCTACACCATGGTAAACATGCCCCGTCCCAACTATTTTGAGACCTGTAGCAGAAATCAAAATTGAAATGAGCTCATTTTGTGCATAAAATTGTAAACTTTCTCAGTTTAAACATTTGCTATGTTATCTATGTTCTATTGTGAATAAAATATTGGCTCATGTGATTTGAAAGTCTTTTAGTTTTCATTTTATTAAAACTTAAAAAACGTCCCAACTTTTCCGGAATTCGGGTTGTAGAATATTATCTTTTTTTTTAAGAATTGAATTAGAATACTGAGTGCTAAAGTTAGAGGATCAAATAAAGATGGAAGAGATGTGTTTTAAGATGATTCTTGGAGATAGCTAAGGACTCAGCTGCTCGGATTGAGTTGGGGAGGTCATTCCACCAGGAGGGAACATTTCATTTAAAAGTCCGTAAAAGTGACTTTGTGCTTTTCTGGGATGGAGTAATGAATTTAGGTAAAGGGGTGCAGAGCCAGTGGTGGTTTTGAAGGCAAGCATCAATTCCTTGAATTTTATGCGAGCAGCTATTGGTAGCCAGTGCAAATTAATAAACAGAGGTGGACGTGTATTCTTTTCGGCTCATTAAAAATTAATCTTGGTGCCACGTTCTGGATTAATTGTAAAGGTTTGATAGAATTTACTGGAAGACCTGCCAAGAGAGCATTGCAATATTTTAACTCCCTTTCTCTGTCTCACTCATCTTTTTCTAAATTTTCTCCATCTCACTTTCCTGTTTTTCTCCTTTTCTCTGTCTCACTCGTCTTTTTCTAAACTTTCTGTCTCACTCATCTTTTTCTAAACTTTCTCTGTCTCTCTCGTCTTTTTCTAAACTTCCTCCATCTCACTCGCCTGTTTCTCTCCCTTTCTCTGTCTCACTCGTCTGTTTTTCTCCCTTTCTCCATCTCACTTGCGTGTTTTTCTCCCTTTCTTCGACTCACTCGCCTGTTTTTCTCCCTTTCTCCATCTCACTCGTCTGTTTCTCTCTGTTTTCTACATGTATCGCTATTCGGTATTCTACCGTCTTTTAATGTGTAACTTGGATTTAATTCTCTCATCTGTCTGCACTGAAGACAACTCGCGATGTTTGCCGCCTGGAATGCAGAGGCTTGATTGGATGAGTGGTATCACGTGGGATGGCTTAATTCGCATGCAATTGGTATATGCTTTTCCACTATCCCACCGTAAAAACAACAAAAACTACGTCGGATTAAATATAAGCGCCCTATCAGGTTTTAAATTATATCATAACTTTCCGTTTTGGTTTTAGGTCCGGGTCCATATGGGACGGCTTCTGGGTCTGGACCCAGACCGCGGTCCGCCTGTTAGTGACCTATGATGTAGAGTGTAAGAGTGTAATAAAAGCATGCAAGGTTTATCAGGGAGAAAGGTTAGCAAAACATGACGCATTAGGTGCTGCTTCAAAGCTGGAAAAAGTTGTAACATTACTATATTATCCACTTTGATGATACCATATATTGTAAATTATATCAGTATATTTATTTAATTGAATACGCATTCATATAAAGTAAGTTAAATTATTGAAGAATTTGGTTGTTGAAATAAGCATTTTGGAATATGACCAGATCTTAAATGCACACATACCAGATAGTTATATTGTATTGTACTGTATTGTTAGATGATTGTAGATGATTATTCATTTTTCTGTAAATATATCCACAGGTTCACTCTTGCCCCTGAACTGCACCCGGACTGGATGTTGATGCTATTCTTTGCTCATACACACTTGACAGTGACTGTCACTTTGGGGTTACTGCTTGTGCCAAAGGTAAACCAACCAATCCTCTTCCATCCACTGAATCATTATTTGGCTAAAATCATATTTTACAGAATCTCTTAAACACTCATGTCTTTCCCACAGTTCTTGTTTGCGGGTACACATCTAAGGGATGACATTGCTACAGAGGCCTATGAAGATGAATTGGACATGGGCCGGTCAGGGTCATACCTGAATAGCAGCATCACGTCCGCCTGGAGTGAGCACAGTCTGGATCCAGAGGATATTCGGGTAGGTGCCCTGATTTATTTCAGGCTTTCTTTGCCCCTTGACTCTCTCCTGCCTTAGTAATTAACTGAAATTTCATAATCTGCAAATATCTCTTGACCCCTTGTCCTCTAACTGACAAACATACTGAGCCATGGCAGTTTTTTATTGCAGACACCAGAGGAAATGGGCCAGCTAAGTTCTATTAATGGCTGTGGCGTAAGGTCTTGCGACAGTCTTTGGGAAAAACGTACCAACGTGAGCAGAGGTTTTTGTTTGTTTGTTAGAGCTGAAGAAGTCTCTCACCAAAGACTCAAATTGTGTTCATAGAAAGGGCATTTTGCTAATGGGATAAAGTTCTGCTCTTGGTATAACTGTCGTTGATGACTTCAAGACACAGCTGTATGAAATGCTTTGATGTTCTTCTGAGGCTCTTTCGGACCTAACAATAAAACATGAAATTTTCGTATTTGACACTGTCCCAGACTGTCCTGTCTCTAATTAGTGTAAAACAGCATGTTGGTTTGGTCTTACGTCTTTGAGCCACTGTCTGTAGTTGCATATAATGACTAGTTCTGCATGCTTTCTGTGCAATAGAGCGTGTGCTTCACTGTAACTAGAATCATTAAATTTTTTTGCTTCTACATCTAGGCATATGTTGTGAGTTAATGGCCCATTTTGTCTTAAAATCCACAGGAAGAGCTGAAGAAACTCTACTCCCAGCTGGAGATTTATAAGAGGAAAAAGATGCTGGCCAACAATCCTCACCTGCAGAAGAAACGCAGCTCCAAAAAGGGCCTAGGTCGCTCCCTCATGCGCCGCATCACTGAGATTCCAGAGACAATGGGCCGCCAATGTAGCCGTGAGGACAAGGACCTGGGTGAACATGGAAGTAACCGCAACAGCATCTGTGTCTTGAGAAAGAACCCTTTCGACCCTTCACACTCTCTTAAACCTGCCAAAGATGAATCTTTGAAGAGCAAAGTTTTCTCCCTCAAAAAGTCCCACAGCAGTTATGACCATGTTCGGGACCACAGTGAGGATTCCAGCAGTTCAGTAACTGACAAGATGGAAGTTACAAACACAGAAGGCTCCCTTCTTGAAACCCTAATGGGCAAGAAGTTGGTTAAAAAGTCCTCAGAGAAGATTGATGCAGCCAGTGAGTCAACCGAGTCTGTTCCCTTGGTGTGTAAGTCAGCCAGCGCTCACAACCTGACAGCTGATAAGAAACCTATTCACCCTAGAACATCCATGCTGCAGAAATCTCTAAGCGTCATTGCCAGTGCCAAAGGGAAAACTCTTGGTCTAACAGGAAAGGCCCAAGCAGCGGAGGATCCAACAAAGAAGGCTAATCAAAAGAACAAGGATGCCAAGACCCCAACAGAATCTGAAGAAAAGGAGGGTTATCCAAAGATGATTGTCAGTCAGTCAGTGGAGTACAAGCAGACAGCTGCCAAAACTGGTATAATGAAGCAACAGATGAGCGGAAGCCAGCCCTCAATTTGCTCAGAAACAGCCAAGGGGAAAGACCTGTATGACCTCTCAGAGGTGTGCCCATGGGAAGTGGAGGACTTGCCAACTCCCTACGAAAACAAGGTCCAGAAACATGTGTCTATTGCCCCTGAGCAGACCACCACAGTCCATGGAAGTAGCAACAAGGCGACAAAGTCACAACAGCAAAAGCAGAAAGGCACAGAGCAGTCACCCTCCATGTCCAAGCGTCCAACTCAGAAAGCTGCTGACAGAGCAGACATATGTCCGTGGGAGGAAGGAAATGAGGACCATGGTCAGGCAGTGGGGCCAAAGCCTCACTCATGTAGTAAGCCTGCCATGTCCAAACCCCATGCTTCTGGAGAGATTGCCAAGGTTCTAAAAGCTGATGTTTGTCCATGGGACTTTGAGGAAGTGTTAAGCAATCCAAAGGACACTCCAGGGGATTGCTCCCCTGATCAGAGCAGACCAAGAAAGGACACCACACCAACTGAGATCAAAGGGAAAATAAGCTATTCGCCCTCTGAAGTCAAGGGCAAGGGTACAATGCCCACAGAGGGTAAAGCAAAGAGCATTTTCTCAGAGCCTACTAAATCCACAGGCAGTACACTACAGCCACCATTTAAAGCAGAAGTGTGTCCATGGGACTTTGAGACTGTGTCAGGTCCCATCTCTGAAATAAACCCTTGTTCTTCTCAGGTTTCTAAAACAAAGGAGACCCATGCTATAAAGAAGGGAACTTCTCCTGTCAGAATATCAGAGATGGAAAGAGAGAATGCAAAGGGTCCTGATGAAGACAAAATTAAATCAAATGCAAAAGACAAGTTAACCTCTGGAAAAATGAAAGAAAGACCTGTTAGCCAGTCTAAACTGGCTGAGGTTTGTCCATGGGATGCTGATAGTAGTCAAGAAATTGTCTCAATGGAAAAACAAAAAAGCCCAAATGTTGCATTAGGAAAAAGCAAGCAATCAGAAGTATGCCCTTGGGATTTTGAAGATGCTGCAACTAGTAAAGAAGGCAACCGGAGCACCAGTTCATCCTCTGGCAAACAGAAAAGTTCCAATTCCAAAGGCAGAGTTACTAGTGGTGTTAAAATGTCAGATGTCTGCCCCTGGGACTTTGATAACCAAGGATCAACAAAAAAGGCATGACACTTTACCTGAGAGAACCATTAGTTAGTCCTCATTATTTGTGCTTTTTCTTTCATAAATACACCATGGAATGAAAACTCTAATAGAATTTATGGTGATTTGGAGAAGAAAATTAACGTTGCACAAGCTGCCTTTCTCTTCAATCTTTTGTTTTCCCTTTGTGTGTATTTTGTTTTTATAATTATTACTATTATTATTTGGAATACAAGGGAAAAACACACACACACAAAAAAATAATTGCAAAAACTCACCAGGCATTCCAGATTTTAAACTATTGGTTGAACCTTTAAATAGAAATAGTAGTTTACAATTATGCAACTCTTTATGTGCAATGTAAACAAGATGCCTATGCTCAACACATGTATCCTCATTAACATTTGAACTGTCATAACAGCTGCATCTGTAGCCTCTCCTTGACTGTGGCTTCCACAAAAGATTGTACAAGTTCTTGTTACATAGGAAGGTGTGGACCATGCATGAAGTGTCATGGAGTAAGCCTGATCCATTTCCTTGTTTTCATTTGTTTTACACATTATTATCTGGTTTAAATAAAAATGAATATTTGCCAAAGATAGAGGTAAAATCCAATAAATCTAAGAACTCAAACCTCAACAACATAATAGAGACACAACATTTGTACAGTGAGCCGAATTCATGCGGCTGCTAGAAAATTAGCCTATAGCACTTTAGTAAAGAACAGGCTTAGAGACACAGATGTAAACTGGACAGAACTCCATTCATATTTGCCCTTGTTTGTTGTTTGGCCTAGCTGTTTTATGCCATTCTGCGATCATATGTGCACATCTGCAACATTTTTAGTTATCTAAAACGCTAGAAAAAATTTAACATTTCCAATGCTTCCAAATTTGCTGATATATTATCCTGAATGTGCCTATTTAAATAGTCCCTTACCAGTCTTACTTTGTATTGGGAGATATGAAACCTTTGTCATAACCCACGTTACAAAAACTTATTGAAATCAGCATCTTATTTTTGAAAAGAAATGAAGTTTAGTTTATATATTAGAAATGTTGCAAAATTGTAAATGCTATGAAAAAAAAGTCCACTACTTAGTTCATGGGACCATAGATATTATTTATCTCAGCGTAGGGCACAATCATTAAGATTTCCGCCTCTAATGTCTTTCCTTTTTGTCTTTTACAATTAGAACACTCATGACAATACATGAAATCAAATTCCAGTCTATCTCTTATCAAATTCTAACCCAAGCCTCAATTTCCTTCATATGTATCTGGTATCCTTTAACATTTTATGATGATTACATCAGTTCACAAATAAAATCTTCCTCTTACCGCATTTATTTATTTTTTTAAATTTATTGAGTTCTATCGAAACATACCCAGTGATCGCTGATGTGAATTCAACCATGTATCTAAATTACTGTTGGAATTTTAACATATCTTGTATGCCTTTTCAGCACATGGTCATTGGTAATCTGTAATGATGTCAAGGTAATGGTGTCACAACACATGAGGCATGAACTGTTGTACAGGTTGATGCCTAGTTATGAAATGTTTGTATAAATGTTGACATATTGCGATCGCAAACTATTTTGACCCAAACTTACAGTAGCTAAATGGTTTTTAAATGTATTGACAGATTCTTGTGTTTTGTATGTGCACAATATGAATTAGCAAGAATACAGAATAAATGGTTTTGCCATGTATATATGTTATAGCTACCAAAGAGGTTAAAAAATTTCCCTAAATATATCATTCTTGGCATTGTGTGAAATCAAATGACGTCCCATTGTGGGGTAAATTTATCAATGACTTCTGGTCACAATTTAACTTATAAAACTAAGATTATCTTTCCATGCTAATATTTACATTGGTCATTCCTGTTCGGCAGTATTTTTTATTTTAATTTTTTTTTATATATATACTTTCTTTCAAAAGACTTTCAGAAATATGCTCTGGTAAATGGTATATAAAATGTCTTGCCAAGTAGGAATGACCCAAGTAATATTGACTACAAAGCGGTAACCAAGAGAGAATCACAACTTTCCCTGATTTATGTAATCTGCCAGAATTTCTAAGCCCAAATTTCAACTATTCTCATCAAAATATGTGCTCATAGATTTTTAGGCACACTAAAGGGAACTTTCAGCAACCTGTAGTTCAACTGCTCCTTAACTGTCTGGTTATCTCATACTCTAGATGCCTAGATGGATGTGTAAAATTGACCAACTTTGTTACATAGAGAATGTTTCTGGGAATGGTTGTTGTATCGTAATGCGTCCCTCTAGTTTACGAGTTTTACCCATCTGCAGGTCCTCAGTTGATCTCTATGTAGAATGATGTAAGCACTCAACCCATGACCTGTTAATGTTAATGGTAACCTTGCCTATTACATTGTCTTAGTGCAATGTTTAGTTCAGTTTTTGGAGTTTACCGAAGTGATTATTTATCTATTTATGACTTGATTTTGGTTATTTAGCTCGTTTACTTGGGCCCTACGCGTGTCCCCCAAATGTCACAGCTTGGGGGGACACTCCTACTACTTAACGCGGTATTGTCTTAGCTCTAACTCTCATTGCTTCTGCATGATAATGAGAAATTAGTAAGACTGGTGTTTCACTGCCCTTGATAGAACTTAAAAAAGAATCTTTGATCTTTATTGGACTGTTACAAGTTGTATAGTGAGTGAAACTGTACCCTACCCACTGTATTATGTGCTTGTTATATTAAACGCTCTATGACAAGCTTATAGCATACACATATGGAGATATTTGGTAGATTTATATTGTGTAATATTGTGATAGCATGTACATAAAAAATACCTCCTCTGCAATAAATATTTCTACAAAACGCAATTCTGTGTTGACTGAATTAAATCAAAATGAAGGGATAAAAGAAACTTAAATGAAAACTTTACTTGTATCTTTTATTGCTTTTCACAATGGTCTAGTATATACTGGTGTTATTCTGGCCTGTTTCTCTATGGAAATTTGAAACAGAAGTTTGTTTTCAGCAATAAAAAAAAATCCTTTTGTGCCTTAACAGTGGTACTTGACAACCAGCCAATCAGATCTGACCTTGTCATTTTTTAGTTAGTATTAAACCATTTCTCACAGTTTTTAGGAGCAGGACACTGATGAAACCTAAAACGGTTCCACAAAGAGCCCTGATAATTGATTCTTCACCGGTTCAATATGTTGCATTTGCAAAAATCTCTTGGCTGGTTTTACATTGTCAGCATTTTTGCTTTCATTAATAATAATGACTGATCTCCCCACAAAGGCTCCAGCTAAGTGGTCATGGCCTATTCTCAAAGTAAATTTGTATCCTGGCCGTCTTAGTTCTCTCCAAGGTTTGTTTACTTTAAACTTAAAGGAAGCCTTTATTGTTACCACTTCAGGATATTCATCTGAATGTTTGGCTCAGCTCCTGAAAAGCTTTTATGGAGATGCTGTAGTCTTTCTGACAGAGATCAATTGTTGTTCTGTATGGGGAAAGTGGATAAGACGATATCAGGTTTTTCCTCAAATTTCTGTCAATAGCCAAGCTGCTGAAGATCAGTCCAGTCAACTATTGTACAAATGTGATGTGAATACTTGATTCCAGTTCTTCCACTAGATTTTCAGAAGAATATGTGAGTGATGCTTGCTGCAGTAAAATTCTTCCACAATGCTAGATTGTTGTGGATGGTTGCCAGGTGTTGACAAGTTGTTCTGGGTTGCCTTTGGTGTGTGAAATAACACTTAATGGGTTAATTTCACCCAAATTGAAAATTTTGCCATCATTACAATGGAGGGACAGAAATTATTTGAATTTAATTAAAAATGTGTTCTGTAGATGAACCAAGTTTTCATGGGTTTGAAACAGCATGAGGTTAATTAATAATAAATAATGACAGAATTTAAATTTTGTGATGAACTAATCCTTTAAAGGCAGGGTAGGGGATATGGTTCAAACATTATTTTTGTTATGCAAAACTGACAACATCCCGACAGACAAGACAGAGCAGGTTATTTCTGGTATGTAACAATCTCAGTCTTCAAACTTTGTTATTTTGTAAGAAATAAAAAAAATGTATACAGGCTTTTTAGGCTCTTTAATCTGTTGTGACAGAATGTCTTAGTGCCTCAGTTCAAGCGGCACACATGAACCGATCGTCTTTTCATATTTACTTGAAGCACAAAATAAACATCAACGAATATCAGAATGCTTTTTTTTTTTATTTCACCAAAGTTTATACTCTCCTGTCTGATTTGTTTGTCGGACAAAATGGTGGATTCGGCATTATTATTGGTCAGAATCGATGTCAAACAAGCTCTTTGCAAATGGTTAATTAGGGTGGTTTTGTAATGCAGACCTGGCAACCCTGCTGTATGAAGACAATGTAGGAATGTTCCTAGGCATTTTCCTCAGTAAAAACACTATCAATGATACTACAGATACTTTATCAGTGAATAATTATATAATACTGAGGGAAGTTGGGTGACCAAACATAAGCCTATTTGGTTTCTGTTGCAATTTTTTCTCACCTTCCTGCAAATTCTACAACCCAAGCTTCAACCATACTTCAGTACTAAAGGTTTAATGACCTAGAGCGCTGTTAACTCTTTGGATTGTGAGTCCTGATGAGCTGTAATGTAAGGTAAAAGCATACTAAAAGAGTATAAACAAATCCCTTTTGCATTGATTTCACTTTTCAAGAGCACTCTGTCAGTGGAAAGAACAGCCAATCAATACAGTGAGACTGTCCGCTCTCTACACTGGCACAAATGGAGAAGAATGTTGTTTCAGATTTGCTATCACATATCACATCTGTGACTGCAGGGGTAATTTCATATATTTCATACATGTCATACATTATGAGTAGCCTCTTATTTTCTATATTAAATTGAAACATGTGGAAATTAGAACTGTGACCTAGTAATTAGCACAATGTTCTGGAAAGCTTGAGTAGCAGATACAGGTTTGATTCTGTCTTGTGAATTACTCACATCCTTATGCCCAAACCACTTGTGAAGATGAATTATTTAGTATTTGGAATGCTTACCTTTTGCTTTAATGTAGCAGCACTCAAACTTCATGAAACCTTAGGCACATGTTCACCAGCATGAGTTGAGAATGTTCAAAAAAAAAAAAAATCCTTCTTGAGAAGATGTAATTAAAATCTAGTGTCTTTAATTTTTTTACAAAAATGTTTCAGTAACACTTTAATTAAAGCAACACTGTGCAAATGTTGGCGCTCTAGCGGTTAATAAACAGAACTGCACGCATCCCGCGGAAGAACAATCTAACCGGAACTACTTCTCCAAGTCTATGTCTATGGCAATTCACTTAGGTGTGTGTTACTCCGCAGCTCATACGACCCAAACAGGCTACAATAGTCCAAAAATAATCACTTATTATAAATGTACAGTAGTGATTTGGGATAAGATAAGAAGACGGCTTGGTAGATTAATTTATGATGTACTTGCTCATTAGATACATTTTGCTAATTTTGATCTAATTTTGCTAATCTATCTATCTATCTATCTATCTATCTATCTATCTATCTATCTATCTATCTATCTATCTATCTATCTATCTATCTATATATCTATCTATCTATCTATCTATCTATCTATCTATCTATCGCAAAACCTTTCATGTTTTACATTTTTCAAAATACTTTCTAGAAAGAAAGAAAGAACAAAAGAAAGAAAGAATCTTTCACACGTGATATTTCATTAAGCTTCTGTCTTCTTCTTATCCAGAAATGTATGTTGCTAGTGGTTTTAAAAAAATTCTATAAAATCAAGGTATTGTACATTCCAACTATTGAAATGTTTTGATGTTCTATCTGCATAAAATATCAGGAAGAGCCTTAGAATTTCTTTTTGACCGTCACAGTGGGTGGTCTAATGCCCACAGAGCTCAGGGGTATAGCTAAATCCCTGCTAGCTCTGGCTGTGTTCAGAAGATAAATCCAGCGCAAGACACCCACACGCGTTTTTCATTCCCCTAGGCAGCATACAGCGGGCCACGCATTTGTAATGGGACAATTCATGACTCATCAAGGTGTTCCGGAGGCGATGTGACAAATCCTACAAGGCTAAGGTCATGAATATGAATTAGGTCGTGCTGACGTACCTCGAGTGCCCAGCCACAGAACCTAATTAAAATTCATGAGCCAAGCTTCCAACTTTTAGGTAGCATTTAACTGCATAACCAACTAGTCAACTAACCAACTGTCTGTCAGTAAACTAGTCATGTGTACTCAGCGGGTCAGGGTTTCACTGGTTAGCTTCAGCTGGTTTGTTTCACCATTAACTGCCTTTCAGTAGCTATGCATTATAACTACTGTAAATAAATAATTTTAAAGAATAGTTCACTCAAATCTCCTGCATTAGCAGCACCATACACATGCGCTGTGGTACTTTTGTGAACACACTTCAAAGACTGACACAGAAAAGAGGATTTTTTTGAATAAAGTGGTTATTAAAATGTTATATAAAAGTATTATTGTAGCTTCATAAAATTAAGGTTGAACCACTGATGTCACATGGACTATTTTAACGATGTCCTTACTACCTTTCTGGGCCTTGAATGTGGTAGTTAAATTGGTGTCAATGGCAGGTCACCAAGCTCTCGGATTTCAGCAAAATTATCTTAATTTGAGTTACGAAGTTGAACGAAGGTCTTTCAGATTTAGAACGGCATAAGGGTAATGTCTAGTAATTAATGACAGAATTTTCATTTTTGGGTGAGCTATCCCTTTAATCAGGACATATTTAACATTACATCATTTGCACTCTTCTGCATGTTTGTATTCAATCTTTAAACTGTTCCTTCTGGCTAAAATAGTCCACTATCCACAATATTGCTTTTTCCACTGTAGAAGTCATCTCATCTAAATCAGGACAGAAATATGCACAGATCAAGCACTGTTTATAAGTGAAAACAGTGTAAAACAGTTTTAAATAAAAAATGTCCATGCATTTTAATATGAAAGGACAACAGGGGATGGACCTTTTCACTGGTGGAAGGAATTAGTGATTATTGATTTGTATTTTGTCTGGAAGCGACGGTTTAAAGTTAAAACACCTTAATGATGGATTTGTTTTTTTTTATGAACACACAGACTTTTGCTTGATCACAAGATGTTTATTCAGGGGTTGGCAACCTATGGCATAATGATTAACCATACAAATTAAAAATGGCACTTCATGACTGAAAGGTTCCCAGTCCCTGCTTTAACTGATGGATTGGAGTCATGTGGATGACTTGTGGATTATTGTGATGTTTTATCAGGTGTTTGGACTCTCATTCTGACGGCACCCGTTCACTGCAAAGGGTCCGTTGGTTAGCAAGTGATGTAGTGCTACATTTCTCCAAATCTGTTCTGATGAAGAAACTCATTCTTTTTCATTTTGATGTCAAAGACACACATTCCCAAACACAGCACTCACTCTCCCCTGATTACTGTTCACTTGCACCTGCAGCTCATCACCACACACATCAACACCCATACAAAACTCACTGTGCCCAGTGTGGTCACCAAGAGAGAAACTCAGCTTTTTTGCTTTGCTAAGCCAGAAGCTTCAAGGGCTCGTATGTTTACCATTAGATGTATTGCACACCAATTATGCCTTAGTAATTTTCATCATTCTTCTTAATGTAAACTCCAGCTAAGTGAGTCACTATTTACTGTACAGGCTTACAGTGCTAATGTATATATATATATATATATATATATATATATATATATATATATATATATATATATATATATATACAGTACAGACCAAAAGTTTGGACACACCTTCTCATTCAAAGAGTTTTCTTTATTTTCATGACTATGACAATTGTAGATTCACACTGAATGCATCAAAACTATGAATTAACACATGTGGAATTATATATGGAATTATATACATAACAAAAAAGTGTGAAACAACTGAAAATATGTCATATTCTAGGTTCTTCAAAGTAGCCACCTTTTGCTTTGATTACTGCTTTGCACACTCTTGGCATTCTCTTGATGAGCTTCAAGAGGTAGTCACCTGAAATGGTCTTCCAACAGTCTTGAAGGAGTTCCCCGAGAGATGCTTAGCACTTGTTGGCCCTTTTGCCTTCTGTCTGCAGTCCAGCTCACTCCTAAACCATCTCGATTGGGTTCAGGTCCGTTGTTGACTGTGGAGGCCAGGTCATCTGGCGCAGCACCCCATCACTCTCCTTCTTGGTCAAATAGCCCTTGATGCCTTCAGTGTGACTCTGCAATTTTCATAGTCATGAAAATAAAGAAAACTCTTTGAATGAGAAGGTGTGTCCAAACTTCTGGTCTGTCCTATATATATATATATATATCATCTATATATATATTATCATATATATACATATATATATATATATATCATCTAAGAGGCACTGAAGAATAATGGTTTCAAAAGCTTCCGTCATAAGTGAGAAACATTTAGTTATCTACAAAATTCATCCACCAATTACATATGCTACACGTTGCTAAAAACCCACCTACCTCAGCCCACATTCTTCACTGTTTCCCAAACAACACAAACTTCCTCTAAACCGTCCTCTGTTTCTCTATTTGCTATGATTAACTGTGAGCCCTTATGACATATTCACCCAATTAAAGGCCCTCTCTAAACTGAGGATCATTTCCATGAGAGATTCCTCTGCGCCTGGCTGTCAGCACCAACGCTACAACTCCACGATTCCACCCACGCCACACACACACACACACAGGGTATTCTCAGAATGGAAAACTCTCCTTTGACTAAGTGAATACTGCACAGTGTGCACCTAAACTACTATGTAGAAAAATAAATATTACATACACATATTCACTCACAGTGTGGATAAATGATGGTAAATGAATTTGGCTTGCTGTCGTTTAAGGAGCTCTGTGCTGAACGCTTTACCCTTGAGAAGTAAACAAGACAGCTTTTTATGTTAAATAAACTGATTTGGTGGGAACAGCTTTATAATGTAATGAATCAACACCCCATTGGTTAATCTTGAATCTTGAAATATATATATATATATATATATATATACACACACACACGCACATGCACACATAGTTTTTGTTTGTATTTTTTCATGCAAGCACTTGGTATATTTTGGAGGAGGAGCTGGAGCTTATAAAGAGGGCGGAGCTATAAAGATTTGGGTTCATTAAATACATGTTGTTTAAAAACTTTTACCAATCATCAAAGTTGGAAAAAAATGTGGTCACCTGGTTATTGGCATATGCATTTATACACACATTCTGTACACATGCTATATTCTGCAGAAAGGGTAAGACAAGTACTTTTGTTATTAGTATTCTACAGAAAAAGGACAGTGTGCTGAAAACAGCAAGAGATACATGTATGTTTAGAATTTTGAATAAAATATTATTACCTAGTGTTTATTTATTTATTTATTTTTTATCAGTATATAATTGAGTAATTTATTTAATTTAATTTTTTTATGGTTGTAGGTAACCCACTGGTCCTGCAAACATGTAAAACGCCTTCATATTCTTTAATGTTTTTTATTTGAAAAAGGCAGAACTGTCACAAACTCATTTTCCATAAGGGATTGTGTTAACGATCATTAGCTCTGATTTTTGACACATTTATTGTAATACAAGTATACAGCAGTTCATATGCAAATAAATGTGCATATGAGTTTGCCTTTTTAATGAACGTGTCTTTTTTTATATGATGAATCTGGAAATTGTACACTTAACCCAGCACAGAATCCATCAATTCTGCTCGAAACCTTTTACTATTTTTGTGGTGTAGCCTACTGACATCTAGTGGAAAAGAGAGCAACTAAAACGTGATGAAGACTGTTAATGACATTAATTGAACTTCCCTGCGCTTTTCAGGTGGAAAAAAAAGGGGAAAGAAAAAAAAAATTCCTCTATACTTTCACAAGTCTTAAGCTCTCCCTTATCCAGTTGAACTAGCTTCTGCCAAATTAATAAATGTAAATGTAGTCGAGACAGGACCCAAAAATTTGTGTTTGTGTATTTCCTAATTTTAACTTAAATTAAAATTTGTGTAATTTAACTTCTGACATACAATTCTACTGGAATATAGTCATTGTTCTGTGTTTTTTAATACATACAATCCAACTTAAGTTAGAAGACCACTTGTATCTTGATGAACCAATCACAGCCGAACCTAAGCACTATCCAATCATATAACAATGAAGGAATTGCCTCCTCTCACATGACTTTACCCCATTTATTCTCAATCACCCTCCTCCAAACTCATGCATGCTTCATAGGGTCTGTTAAAACTAAATGGTCTCAGGGGAAGCAAGACAGACTGTAACTTTACCTGCTGGTGTCGCTGTGATAAGAACCTCAAGGCGGTATTAAATTGCCCTAGTACCCCCAGTGAGCAAGCCAAAGGCACCGTGGCAAGGAAAAACTCACTACAAATTTAGGATTAAATGAATGGACACATTGTTTCAGAAAAGCAAGGATATGTACAGTGCTTAGCATGCTTAATTGACAACAGATACCATTTCCTGGACTGTTGTAAAGCCCACAACCTAGCCGTGACTAATATGAATTTCAAGAAATGACCAAAACAGCTGGTCACCTACAGTAGTGGTAGCCACGAGATTCACATTGACTACTGGATGGTCCAGAGTGACCCAATATGATAGCATCCCTAGACATTCCAACAGACCTCCTGCAATCGACAAAGAGGCCAATAACTGGCCCAAAAAGATTAAGCGTGGGAAATCCAACAAGCACAAGAACAAACCGACATCTACTCTGGCCAATTTATTGGTGAATTGTGATCAAACAGTGGAGATTATGTGGTACAAAGCCGTGGAACAGATACTTCGGGCAGCAGAAACTGTGGGAGGAACAATATTCATTGTCAAGCAAATATGGTGGTGTAACAAAGAAGTGCAAGATGCGATTAAGGAAAAGAAGCTGGCACTCAATACCTAGTGGAGAATGCAACTTGGAATGATACTGATCGCTAAATTGGAAGTAAAAAGGGCAGTGGCTACCACAAAGACCAGCATGCACAGTTGGACATGCGACTGTTCAACCCAAGACACAAACCACATCATGCAAGTCAGGGGAGCTTGCAGCAGGTCTCGCAGGATCCTCAGCAGGAAGGTGTTAAGCCTCAGGCGGAAGGAAGTGTAGGGACAGGAGAGGTGTCAGTGAAATGGTAAAACATTTGCAGTCCTTATTTGAAAATCTAACCCAGATATTTGTTTCTTGAAAATTTAAAATGTATTACTTTTCTAGTTACTTGTAAAAAACAAATAATCTGTTTATGTCACTTGCGCATCTTATAATACATTACCACAACACTGCCAGTGTAACTGTGAATTATGCAAACCTGTTAAGACACATCAACTTGTGCACTCTTTGACCAAGCAGTGTGACATAAGCCACACATAGAACATTTCATTATTGAGTTCAAACATAAGTAACAAAATGCTATGTGTAACCTCTATTATATTGCATGTTATATTTAATTATACTGCATTTTTTAAATAACTCCCAATCTTTAATTAGTTAAAAAAAAAATTTCAAGAGCTAATAATCATAATAAATAATTGTTTAAATAATAATAACTGCTAGTATATTAAACTTAATCATTCAACAAAAAAATAATGGATATTTAACTTATATATCTTCAAAACAAATATGATGTAAACCGTATTCAGATTAAAAGCTTTGAGTGTTTTATCAAGTTGTGTATAATCTAAATTGATCCAAGAGATTAATATCTCTCTTCTTGTCAGATTTGTTATTAATACTGTTCTACACTTTACATAAGCATTGATTTGTTAAGTTCGTCTAAAAAATAATAATAATAATAAAAAAATTAATTAAATAAATACACAAGTATTGCTTTTAAATGTGTCGTTGAAATGAATTGAAATGTTGCTGATTTGATTCAAAGACAAAACACAGTAGAGGGCGCCATTTCTCGTTTTACAGGTGCTAAATAAATGAAATAGATTATTGTGCGTCCCCTAATCAGTTGTGATATTTGCAAATTGAATAATGTGATTTTCTAACAGTTTTTCATATATGTGGTTATATATATATATATATATATATATATATATATATATATATATATATATATATATATATATATATATATATATATATATGTATATATATATATATATGTATATATATATATATATATATATATATATATATATATATGTATATATATATATATATATATATATATATATATATATATATATATATATATATATAAGTCTTTTGGTCAGTGTTGTTGTTTTGAGATGCTTTTCAAACTATTTTCTTACTGCTTAAAAAAACACGTTAGAATTGCAGAATTAATAGTTATCCTATAATATATGTAGAAGTTATGTATAATAATGTATAGATGGTTATAATGGTTTTTCAAAATGCAGATGTCCAAAGCTTTGGTGCTGTCAGGCTCTCGTGAGAACGTAAAGCCATCCCGTTATTTCCCTGCGTGCTGACGTCACTTACAGAAACTCTTGCGCGTGTGGCCTGCAGCTCGGACAGCGGTCAGATCATTGGTCATCAAACACCAGAAACTCTCACCATGGGAAACTGCCAAGTGAGTATTTCATTACATGTTTAGTTTTTAGTTTTTTTCTGTTAAAACGCACCTTACATACGTGATACGTCTACGTCAGAGAAACATAGCTAACTGTTAACGTTACTTCAACATTCTGCGTTTGGTCTGACACGTCGCATAAGCGGTTTTAAAAAAAAAAAAGAAATAAAGATGGATATAGAGGGAAAATAATAAAGACAGTTAAGATTCCTCACGTTTTCCGCCTCCAAGCTGCTTTCGGCAAACGCAGCGCTTATATCGCGTGAACTCTGAATGTGATGCCGTTATATGCGTCCCGTGCTTCTTTTCTGAGCTTTCCAGGCTGAATGTTAAAAATCCTTTTGTTTGTATACTTTTCGAATAGTTATTACAGCGATTTTGATTGTATCTGATGGGAGTATCAGTTTCCCGTTAGGAGTCAGAGGAAGCGCATTGGGAGGAGACTGGGACAAACTCACTTTCATTTAGTCCTGATGCAGGGCCTCCATCAGGATCACAGTGTGTTTGGACAGGGCTGGGCGCTTCCTCCTGCATTCCTCACACAGCCTTTTGTTCATATGGGGGAGACTGGGTGCTCTAGTATGACAATAAACCTCTTTATTCACAAAAAAGAGTGACGCTCAATGCAGATTTCGCCGTAGAAATTAATAAATACAATTTTAGTGTTTTATTTATTAGTACGGGTGGGATTAGTCGTAGTTGGAGTAGTATTTTGATGTCTTTGAACGTATATCTTTGTATAAAGTTAACATAAGTTACCGGGGCCAGTTGTTCAGAAAGTTTAATATGGATCAGAATGATCTGGATTTGGAAATCCCATGTTTTGCTATCGAGGATCAGGTAACACCATCTTACTTTTGGGCCAGTTTTTCAAAGCAAAATTGGATTGGATCACACTTATCCAGATAAAAACTTTTTTAGATTTCCAAATCTGGATTACTAGTGCCATGACCTGGTGAAAAAAAATATATATATATAATTTTTTGCATTCTAGTTTTGCATTGCATTTACACAAATAAATACTTCTGACCATCTGTGACGATTGTGCCAATTTAGTTTACAATCAGTGATTTAAAAATACAACAAATTTAAATAATATTTTAGTTTGAAATTGACAGCTGTTCGGGTATTTTTGGATATATTATGTGTTACAAATTTTGCATTTTTTGGACCAGTTTTACAATTTTATTACATTTTTGTTCCTAAAATCCATCCTTCTGCAGGGATCAGAAGAACATATATATATATATATATATATATATTTGTTTTTTTTACTTTTGTTTTTTGAACAAGCCATTTTTAAGATTTGATACAATCCGATGACCAAAATCTGATCAGACTGAATTTAACTAAGAAGCCCTAGATGTTGCCATAAAATATTTTACCATGGGTGTGTTTTGGGACCATTGCAACATTAGGAAAAAAATATATAATAATACTTATATATATTTAAATAAATAGGATTTAACTCATTTCAACTAATCAATACACAGCGGCAAGAAAATGCTTTCTAAAATTTTTATGTAATAATAAACAGTGACATTTAAATATTTGCTACAGCAGGAGTAATTGAAATATGACTTGTTATATTAAGTTCGATATTATGGTCAATATTTAATACTGTTACCTCAACTAATCATAATGACTGTGAGTGTTAAGGCAAGGTCAAACTCACAACTGTTGAATACTAAAACATGAATTTAGAGATCTGGGCTTGTGTTACTTAATTATGTATTTGACTGTGAACATGATCAAACTAAATGAACATTGGAAATGATTCTCCTCGGTTTTATTTGACAGCCAACTGTTGTTCCTTATGAAGACTTTGATGTAGTTGCTGACATAAAGGCCATTCGCAAAGCCTGCAAAGGTTTAGGTGAGATGCTTAAGTTAGTCTTACATTTTAATTAGCGTTCAGTATGTTAATTAAATGAATATACCGTACAATTACAGTTTTAGATGCAGTTATAGTAAGTCTGCTATTTACTGGATATTTTCATCACTAGAGGATATGTTTGTGGTCATTCTATTTCATTTTCAAGGAACTGATGAGCAAGCCATCATAGACATCCTAGCCAATCGAAGTGCAGCTCAGAGACTGGAGATCAAGGAAGCGTACTTTGACAAATATGATGACGTGAGTACTCTGAAATCGTTTTAAAGAATAAAGAGCATGCCTTCACAGATTTGTGTTTTCTCTGAAGGAGCTGGTGGAGGTTTTGAAGAGTGAGCTGACTGGTAATTTTGAGAATGCCATTGTTGCCATGCTGGACCCTCCTCACGTGTTTGATGTCAAAGAGCTCAGGAAGGCCATGAAGGGCGCTGGCACAGACGAGGATGTCCTGGTGGAGATTCTGTGCACTTCTACCAATGCTGTATGTCCATCTGTCTGCTCTGCAAGTTCCTGTGTGTGTCACCTTTCCCAAAGCTGGGGCAAATGTTTGTCCATGAAATGAATCATTTACTACTTTTTGTTTTCTAACAGGATATTGCCACTTACAAAGAGACCTACATGCATGGTAAGAATGACTTACCAATATACCAATATACTTTAAACACTGCCAAGCTGAAAAATTGTCTCAACTATACTGTCTTAAAATTGTCATTAGTAACACTTTATTTTGTCCATTTGAATTTATGCACGAAATGCATAATGCTTTGCCTATGGCCACCAAAATGAAGATCAACTTATTGTGAAACAAAACAAAACAAAACAAAACAAAACAAAACAAAACAAAACAAAACAAAACAAAACAAAACAAAATAAAATAAAATAAAATAAAATAAAATAAAATAAAATAAAATAAAATAAAATAAAATGTTCACCTAACTAAGCAAATATATCTGGGATATAATTTTAATTTATTCTTTTTTATGTATTTTTTTGTATTCAGACAATAAAAGCGTAGACTCGATATAACTAAGCTATTCAAAATTAGATTCATTTATTGCAAGTTTTCACTTGAGTGAGCTCTATAAAGGGAGCCCTCTCTGCTCAATTTCTTTACTTCATTTATAATTTGAAGACAAAGTCTAGTGGTTTCATACTGCTAAGAGGACCTTCGTCCACGTGTACTGCTGAGAATTCATGAATTGTTCCGTGAATCACTCCTGAAATTGCTATGATTAACAGGGATAACCATAGAAACAAACACAACAAAACATCTGACAAAACTATGTCAAAATAGATCTGTACATCGTGTTGTAGTTTAAAATGTGTATGTTCTTTTTAAAGCCATGTTTAAAAGTATTTGACTTTTTAAAATTATATCTAAAACTAATTAAAGGTATTTAATGCATTATTTAATAATAATTATTATTAGCATTAATAATTCACTTACTTAATTTGTTTTATATTTTAAAGGAGTTAACTAGTTGAAATAGTTAATTAACAATTGTAGGCTGTTGGGGTCTGGGCTTTTTGTGTGTATTTATGTAGGTATTTATTTATTCATTTATTTCCTTCATCTGCATGCCATGAGACTTTGTGTCTTTTCCTACACTTGCTATACTTCAGTAAAAAAAAAATGAAAGTCGTAATATTTAGATAATAAAGTTGACTTAAATCTCATAATATTTCGACTTTATTCTCGTAGTATTACGACTTTATTCTAGAAATATTTTGACTTTATTTTCATAGTATTACGACTTTATTCTCGTAATATTTCGACTTTATTCTCATAGTATTACGACTTTATACTCTAAATATTTCGACTTTATTCTCTAAATATTTTGACTTTATTCTTGTAGTATTACGAATTTATTCTCGAAATATTTCGACTTTAATCTCGTAACATTTAAATTTTATTCTCGTAATATTTCGACTTTATTATCGTAATTTTTCGACTTTATTCTCGTAATATTACGACTTTATTCTCGTAGTCGGCCTATTACGACTTTATTCTCGAAACATTTCGACTTTATTCTCGAAATATTTCGACTTTAATCTCGTAAAATTTTGATTTTATTCTCGTAATATTTCGACTTTATTCTCGTAGTATTACGACTTTATTCTCAAAATATTTCGACTTTATTCTCTAAATATTTTGACTTTGTTCTCGTAGTATTACGACTTTATTCTCTAAATATTTTGACTTTATTCTCGTAGTATTACGACTTTATACTCTAAATATTTCGACTTTATTCTCTAAATATTTCGACTTTATTCTCATAGTATTATGACTTTATTCTCTAAATATTTTGACTTTATTCTCATAGTATTACGACTTTATTCTCGAAATATTTTGATTTTAATCTCGTAACACTTAGATTTTATTCTCGTAATATTTCGACTTTATTATCGTAATTTTTTTTACTTTATTTGTAAAGTCGTAATAGGCCGACTACGAGAATAAAGTCGTAATATTACGAGAATAAAGTCGTAATATTACGACTTTATTCTCGTAGTCGGCCTATGACGACTTTATTCTCGAAACATTTCAACTTTATTCTCGAAATATTTCGACTTTAATCTCGTAACATTTTGATTTTATTCTCGTAATATTTCGACTTTATTATCGTAATTTTTCGACTTTATTATCGTAATTTTTCGACTTTATTCACATAATATTATGACTTTATTCTCGTAGTAGGCCTATTACGACTTTATTCTCGAAATATTTAGACTTTATTCTCGTAATATTTTGACTTTATTCTCGTAATTTTTTTACTTTTTTTCTCGTAATATTACGACTTTATTCTCATAATATTTCGACTTTATTCTCGAAATATTACAACTTTAATCTCGTAATCTTAGATTTTATTTTTTCAACGTGGTACTAAAATGCTGTCGTAGTAAAGAGACAATATTTTGCGTGAAAAATAAAATAAAATCTATTAGGCTTATCTAGGGACCAGAATACAGACACTTTTCACATTCTTGGGGTTCTCAGAAGTGAAAATCATCATAGTTGTGTAAATACAACCACATAACAACGTCAGTTCCGTTATGTGATCACAACAGTTTGAACAGTTTATCTATTGCTTTATCAAATAAAGCAAACTAGGTTTGGTAAGGATCACCTGTATGTTGTTGTCTACAGTGCATGACAGGGATTTGGAGGCAGACATTGAAGCAGACACCAGTGGGGATGTTAGGAGACTTCTAACATTGCTTCTCGAGGTAAATCCGCTTCATTCGAAATCAAAATGGTTGCTTAGGTCTTACAAAATGACCACTCTGCATTCCTGAGCGACGTAAAGCGCTCACTGTAGGCCTGTGTTTAGTGCTCCTCCCTCTCCCTGCTGTCCCTACAGAGCAATGGAGCTTTCATTAGATAAGTAGGAGCAGGATTCAGTGACGTGACTCAGATTGGATTTCAAGGGCGTCAATACTTTCTCTCTTGTAGGGCAACAGAGACGAGAGCTACGAGGTGGATGAAGCACTGGCAGAGCAAGATGCCGTCTCACTGTTTGAAGTAGGAACCTCGGTTTTAGTACACATCTGGAAGCACACATGTCTGGAACATCTCAAATATTATTATTTTAATTATTTTATAAATAATTTAAAATACCTGTTTTCTATTTTAATATGTTTTAAAATGGTATTTATTTCCGTGTTGGCAACATTCATATGTTACTCTTGTCTTCAGTGTCATGTGATCGATTAGAAATCAGTCTAATATGTTAATTTGCTACTCAAAAGAAATTATATTATCAAAGTCAAATAGGATGTGCTGCTTGTATTTTTGCTAAAACGGTAATGACTGATTGAGTTTTGAACAATAATTTCATTTTTTATTTTTTAATGAAAGGTTAATAAATAGAATAGAAATCTTGTAACTTTAATTTTTGTACTATCATGTTTGATAAGTTTAATGCACTCTTTATGGACATTATATATATCTTACTGACCCCAATGTTTTGAACAGTGGTGTATAATTAATGTTAGTACGGTATTAATGTTTCAGGACATTTGCATGTCCATGGTTCTCTGATATCAGTTAATTATGAGTCTTTCTAAACAAACAAAGATGTGTGCTAGGACGTACAAATACCTGTGAATTATTGAGATCACTCTGGAATATTCAATGGCAAAATAATGCTATTAATATTTAGTCACATACCAAGTTCAATTCCAGATGTTTTAATTCTCTGTCAGGCTGGAGAGGGCAGCTTTGGCACAGATGAGTCAACTTTCAGCTTCATCCTGGCCACTAGGAACTACTTCCAACTGCAGGCCACATTCAAAGCTTATGAAGCCGTGAGTTCGTTCGGTTCTTAGAGCTTAAGACAGTAACTTATGTACGATATGTATAATACGTTGTGTTAGTTCATGTGTAACAGCTCTGGATTACTTTTAAATTGTTTTTCACCTTGTTCTCCAACAGATTTCTGGAACAGAGATTCTGGATGCAATCGATAAGGAAACCTCCGGAACTCTGAAGGACTGCTACACTGCACTCGGTTTGTATTAAACACAGGCTTTGTCCAAAAACAGGTGTTTTTTTTTTTTCTTTTTTCTTTTTTTTTCATATGCAACTATTATTATTAATATTATTATTGTAGTATGAACAACAAAGAAATGACATGGCATCTATGTAAAGTAAATGAAAAACTATGATGGTACGGTGGTGTCCATTTACATTAAGACCAGTTCACCCTCAGGCCTTCCAAGACGTAGATACAGATTTGTTCACCAATAGATCCTCTGCAGTGAATGGGTGCCGCCAGAATGAGAGTCCAAACAGCTGATAAAAACATAGCAATAACCCACAAATAATCCACACCACTACAGTCAGTTATAAATATAAAAGTTGTATATTTTGGTTTGGGAGTCCTCAACAACAGATTTGACATGCATGCAAGGTCAAAAAACACTTTCATTGTCTTATAATATGCATTTATTTTTACAATTATTAGCTCAACGACTCCCAAACGATTAATTTTTCCAAACCCCACCTTTGCGTGATGCTAATCTGCGGTGATTGGTCTGATTGGTCTCATTTGCATTTCACAATGCCTGATAAAGCAGCGTTTGTGAGGCAGTGCTGCTTTCTGTACAGCGTTACTGGGGAAGCTGCTATTTAGTGGAAAAGAATGAATTAGCATTTTCATTCAAACCAACTCGAAAAGATCAACAAGTGTGCGGGAAATATGTTAATGTTTCATGTTGACGTCAACATGAAACGGCTTGGGATTCGTTTTAGAAACGACTCGTTTCAATGATTCGTAGTCGACTCTTTCTTTTAAGAGACAATAACTTTATACACCGTTCACTTTCAGATTTCAAACTTGGCAGGATGTTTTCATTCACTTAGAGCTGTGTTACACACTGCATGAAAGATCATTTTTTTAAAATCCATAATAGGGGCAGTTTAAAACTGTTACTTCAGGCAAAAAATACCAGTCTATCATCCATACTGATGCTTCCTACAGTGAAATAGTCCATCCAACAACATATTTGTTTAGAAATGTTTTGGAGTGTTTTCTCTTGGTATGTACTGTACTGGTACTGTATTTTCTTCCTGATGCAGACTAGAGCACCTTTTCACTGGAGAAAGTAATATTATGGATGGAGTTCTCATATTTTAGCCAGATTCAATAGTTTGAAGCTAAACGCATCATGATGGATTTGTTTATTAAAAACACACAGGCATTAATTGATGGATTGAAGTTGTGTGGATTATTTTGGTATCATTGGACTCTCATTCTGACGGCACCCGTTCACTGCAATGCTAAATTCCTTTAATCTGTTGATGAAGAGTCAAACTCATCTACGTCTTGAATGGCCTGGTTTTGCAGCATATTTTCCTTTTTTTTGGGGTGAACTGTTCCTTCAAGTCATTACTGTATACAAACACAGATTGGGTGCATTGTGAACAAAGCCAAAATGCCTTGGTAAAATATTAGAGTTTCTAATATTTAGAGGTCCCAGTTTTGATTATTTGTATAGTAACGCTATAGCGCTCGCTCGCTCGCTCACTGGTTAACTCTTCCCATCGAACCCATAGTGAGGTGTGCAAAGAACCCTCAGCTTTACTTTGCCCGGAAGCTGAATGCCGCGATGAAAGGCGCTGGAACTGACGAAGACACTCTCATCCGCATCATTATGTGTCGCTCAGAGGTATAATACAACTTATCAAAATATCTGTCAAAAAATCTAATGTAAATAATAAACCATACTGTACTTTTGAATTGTTGTGCACTTTTGGTTCAGTTTTCAAATTGGAAATGAAAGGTTGAACGCATTGAATCATGGAATATTACGCATATATCCTCCATAGACCCTGATATTTAGTTTGATGTATGTTGTATACTGCATGGTGAATACTGTTCTGTTGTTACACAGAGGTCAGGCTAGACCGTCTTATAAAACAGCCTGTAACGGACACTCTTCTGTTTGAATAGATTGATCTGGAGACCATTAAAGACATGTACCTGGAGAAATATGACGTGTCTCTTAAAGACGCCATCAGTTCGGAATGCGGCGGAGATTTCAAGCGTCTGCTGCTGGCCATCCTTCACTAAAGAAACCCAATCCGAGTGCTCACCGTGGACCAAGGAGCTTTCACTACAGTCATATATGTTTTATATAGCTTAGTTTAAAGTGAAGATTTAGTAACACAAGCTTCAAGTACAATAGGTTTAATATGAATGTTTTATTATGCCATGCAAATATGTATTTCGTATATATTATGAAGATGGATAACACCACTCAAAAATCTCATGAACACAAACAGAAACATGCATTGGTGTCCAGTTTCTGTGGCATTCCTTATTCTTGGGGCATAATTGGCCAGTTGAATTAGTTTAAGTGGAGTTTCCAGGATTATAAGATAACATCGATACATTATGAAGTTGAGAAGTCAATACATAAATGATACAAAGCCAGCATTTTCCATTTTGCAGTATTTTTCCACACTGAAACCTCAGTTTTACTGTTTCAAAATGTGCATGACCATGTGAATCTTAATATTTATGTGAATGACTTTGTAAGGCTAAAATGCTAAAATTACAATATAACATTTACATTATGCGAAACAATCGCTTATTTATGAGACTTCCGCTGCTTTTTTTTTGTTCACTTGTGGTAAAATATCGAAATTATTGAAGAAACGGTTTTTACTCACCCAATTAATATTCTGTGTGTTGTTGTAACTAACACAAACATAAACACTAAAGTATTTATATCATTTACATGGAATCATTTTAATATAACGTACAGTATATTTTAATATACCTGTAACATAAGAATACAGGCAAAGTTCTGCTATTCTCCCAAAAATTTATTTAATCAGATTTATATAAAGAAGATTTACTAGCCCCATGTGTCAGTTGGTATAAATGAATCGCAGGACTTACTATGTGAAAATTTAAATGAAACATACAGTGGTATGAATAAACATGAGGTGGAATCTGAAGTAGGATGTTCTGTATTAATACAACTGTATTTCCCTAAAGTAATTAACTGAATAAAATAAAGCAGTTCCTGGATGACTATCAATATTATTGTGACATTTTTTTTTTAATGCATAATATGATCCCCTCAAAAATATTTATTTGAGAAAGTGTAAAAAAAAGAAAAGGAAGACTATTGAAACTTAGATACTAAAAATCAATGGACAAATAAATAAAGAAAATAAAACAAACTGAGTGAACATTGGTAGAGACGGGTCAGTGGTTTCTTCCAAGGGGACATAAATATTACATATTTAAGAATGTTTTAAAATATTGCATAACAAGCTGTGAAACAAGGTAAAACAAAACAACAAAATGTATTACTGTAATTCACATTTCAACATTTCTTTTTGAAAAGTAATTAACTGGACTTTTTTTAATACAGTGGGTTTATGTAAAATACATTTTCTAGATATGCCAAGCTATGAATTATTAGTCATTAATACTTAATTATTTGTAATATATTATATTTAAACAACAACAAACAAAAAGAGTTGAATACCTGAAGAATATTTACCTTTTAACACTTCTAAAAAATGTTGAAGCTTAATTTCATTTTATAATGATTTGGGTTATTTATTTTTAATTAAAGGACACTTGTTTCTGAAAAACTTAGAAGAAAGAAAAGTATAGAAAAAAAAATAATTGCAACAGATCAAAACAGCAACGTTTTGAAACTCATAGCTAATTTAGAAGCAACCCAGGTTTTTTAAGAATCTTTATTTGTTTTTGCATGAGTATGTTAAGATATCAGTGATCAATGGCGTGTTAGCTAAAAACCAAATAAAAGGACATTTGCATAAAACTGAAGACATTTCAGTCGAATAGTGAAGTCGAGTCTTATCTTTCAGAGCGCATGTAGCTTGCGCAGTGAACGCTAGGTGGCGGTATATTTCTGTGGCGCTCCGTCCTCTAGTATCTCAAAGAAGACGAAGAACAAAGAAATCCTGTAAACACTCGTGGATCTGTATGTTACTGGTCAGCAAGTCGCTTCAAATAATTGTTTATTTTGCCTTAGTACAGAAAATTTATTATGTATGGCATGTAGTATGAGCCTGCGAACGCCTTGAACATTTATGACATTGAACGAAAGAAGAAAACAGTTTAACCAACGAATAGTGTTCCCATAAATACAATGTTTGACCTGAAGTGCGAAAGCTCCTCAGGTGAAGAGGAAGAGACGGAGGGAGCAGAGTCCAGTTTAACAGCACAGATTTCCAGATGTGCCAATGTATCCTCAGCGGATTTAGACGAATTAGAACACAACCGGAACGAATCTAGTACTGTGAAGCAGACAATATGGGCTGTGAAATGTTTCAAAGCCTGGTTACGTGAGAAGCAGCTGACGATCGACTTTAAAACCGTGGAGAAGTCGGAGCTGAACCCGGTGCTGCGGGAGTTTTACGGCTCTATTCGGACGAGCAAAGGAGAGCTGTACGGCATCAGCAGCTACGTCGGGCTTCGGGCTGGACTGAATCGGTTCATCAATGACCCTCCGCTCAACCGGGTGTGGAATCTGATGCAGGACACCGAGTTCAGGGCCGCCAATAATGTTTTCAAAGGCGTCGTGAAACAGATCCGACGCTCCGGTAGAGATATAACAACACATTACCCCCCGATTTCACCTGAGGACCAGTATCTACTGAAGAACTCTCCTGCACTGGACCCTGGCAACCCGAGAGGCTTGTTAAATAAGGTCTGGTACGATATCCAGTTACATTTCGGACTCAGGGGTAAGGAGGGCAACCGACACCTACAGCCAGACTCGTTTGCTCTGAACCGAGACCCAAACGGATTCAAATACTTCACGATGACATTACAGGAGGACACAAAAAGCATGCCGGAAAAGGACAAGAAACCCCGCAGGGCTATGTATGAAGAGCCGGGCAACCCGCGGTGCCCCGTCGCGTCTCTGGAGAAATACCTGAGCAAGATCCCCGCCGACGCTAAAGCGCTGTATCTGCAGCCCAAGAGGACTTATGTGATCACCGATGAGATGTGGTATACACCACTTCCGATGGGAGTCAATTATCTGTCTCAGATGCTGCCCAAAATATGCAAAGAGGCCGGCACTAGAACGATCTACACGAACCACAGTCTAAGGCTCACTGCGATCCAAAGACTGAGCGAGCCGAGGGAGATCGTGGCGGTGTGTGTCAGGTATGTTTAGCCTGAAACCTTCAGAATATAAACAAGAGTGGGTCTTCTCCAGACACTTCAAACTATGTCAACACATCTGTATCCATAAAAAGTTAGTTTCTGGCGTAGAATACTTATATTTCATATAATAACACTGGGCCTGGAACGCCTCACTCTGCTGGTCTAATGTTTCTAGAAAACACGGTCAAAGCTTGGACTTGTTTTTAAGCAAGTTTTAATTGAAAGTCAATGATAAAATAAACTAAACTGTTCTGGACCCCATTGGCTTTCATTATATTGTTGTTTTCCACAGAAGAAAGTCTTACAGGTTCGGAATGACATGAAGATGAGTGACTGACAGAACTTTCATTTTTGGGTGAACTGTTTCTTTAAATACTTAAAGAAAACAATAGGTGACCCTGGAGCGTGAACCAGTCATAAGGGTCAGTTCTTGGAAATTGAGATTTACACATACATGTACATTTAATAATTTAGCAGACTTCCAAATGAGAACAATAGAAGCAATCAGACCAACGAGGGAACAACAACAGTATACAAGTGCCATGACAAGTCTCAGTTAGTGTAGCAGTACACATAGCTGTGTTTTTATATATAATAATATAATATATAATAATAAGCTTCCCATTAATGCATAGCTTGGAATCTGAGGGTGCAAAAAAAATCAAAATATTGAGAAAATCGTACTTTAAGTTGTCCTAATTAAGTTCTTAGCAATGCTTTTACCACTGGTGTCAAAAGTATTGGCATTCATTACTCAAGTAGAAGTATAGATACTAGGGTTTAAAAAGACTTTTGTAGAAGTTGAAGTATCAACTCAAGCTAAAACTCAAGTAAAAGTGTAAAAGTACTGGTTTAAAAAACAACTTAAAGTTTAAAAGTTAAAGTAATGTAAGGGGAAAAATGCCATTAAGACAAAAGCTTAGGCCGCGCCACTGAGGCCTATTGTGCACTACCCCACCGCCTCAAAAAAACATTTTTCTGAAGGCCATAGGCCATAATGACTATAATGTTATATTAAAATGTTCATGTTGAAAAATTTGGGATGCACTAGGCTACCTGTTTCAGCCGCATATATGCCCATTGAAAATGAACGCACTTTAGTACAATGCAAATACATTAAAGGACTAGAGATATGATGACTAGTTGCTAGGGTTGTGCGATTAATCGAAATCGAAATAAAATCGCGATTTGAGTGTGCGCGATTTCTAAATCGCTTTATAGCACGATTTTCCGTGGCCCTGGCCTCCCGCAGTATGTTAACTGAACCAATCAGGATGCAGCGTGCATAAGTGGAGCGCGAGAATAGCGTTTCAGTGGACAGAGATCATAACATTAGCACAGAATCAGTTCAGAATCAATCACCAAAAGAACCAGTTCGGTTCAGACGCGCTGTGTGTCAGTCTGCTTCACGCTGAATCACGCATGCGCAGTTTCATCAGCCCATCGGTTCTCGAATCGGACGCGTCCGACAGAAAAGGTTCTCGGTTCAGTGTAATATAAATCATTTTGACCCATACAACGTATTGTCGGCTATTGCTACAAATACCTGTGCAACTTATGACTGTTTTGTTTTTGGTCCAGGGTCAAATATCACATTGAAATATGTGATGATAGAGTACCTTTATAAAAAATCTGTTTTTAAAATATTTTTGCAAAGTGAAAACATGACCTAGTAATAAAGCACTCTTTATTAGCAGTGGCTAATACACATTCTCGAGATGTACCAAAATGTAAGCGTTTTAGTTTGAGTGTTTTAGTGTTGTTATAATAGAACTATACTGCTCATAACTCAGGCAAAATCACACAACTTTCTTCCACATATATACTCTGATCCGAATGCAGTAAACAACGACAGGTGGAGTGATACAGACAGTGAAACTTTCCAGTGCTGTAATATCATTGGGGTAATAAATATGCAGTGCAATTATGATAAGTGTTTTCTTGCAGTGTTCCAGTTGAGATTAACACTCAGTGGCAGCAGCAGCAGCAGCTGGAGTCCACTCCATACTCCCCCAGCAGTGAACTGGACTCCAGCTCCGCCAGACAGGAGAGTCCCGTGAGCAGCCACAGTTGGGTGAAACAGGAACCAGAGCAAGAAGCCGTCCAGTTGGAAAATAAAAACTCGGATGCTGCCTCTGATGCTGAGAAGGACAAGAATCTGAACAGCGCTGTAGCTAGTACGATATTTTTTCATTTCCTGAAGATCCGTGAGCTCACTGGGATCTCCTTATTTCACTGATGAGATATTCAGTTCTTTTTTTTTTCTTTCTTTTTTTAGCATCATTACCTTCGATGGAGGGTTTACCCAGCAGTGTTATGCTGACCATCACTAAACTCCAGTGCCTTCTGGAGAGCAAACAAGAGAGGATCGAGGCTCTGGAGAGACAGGTGCAGGACCTGCAGGAGGACCGCAGGTTCCTCCGCTCACAGATCGAGAACCTCACTGGTGCTCGCTTAGTCGCAGTGCCTGAAGGTGTGGTTAAATAAAGAAAAACACAATGGTTTCATGACAGTATATAGATAAGGTTAGGAGAATTCTTCCTGTTGTTCTCTGTTGCTGCAGCGAGCACATCAGTGTTCTCTCAGTCCAGGTCAAGGAAGAGGCGGCACAAGAGCTCGTCCAGCTCATATGCCGAAGATGAGAGCATCACTGATGAATCTTCATCTGAAGAGTCCAGCAGCATCAGAAAAAAAAGACGCCATAAGAAGAAAGGAAAGAGAGGTACGTGACAACTAGCACTTTAACATCTGCAGTTTAGTATCCGGATTGCTCATAAATGATGTGCCTTACCTGTACAAGATCCTTTGTAAAAAGTAATACATTTTAGCATGCAATTAAAAAGAATACCTGTAAAACATAATATCCTTTAAAAGATTGTTATGAAGTGTAAACTGAATCTAATGTTTTTGGACACTTGCAATGTTAAGTGAAATTAAATGAAAATGTGTTATGTTAAGTTTATATGAAATGCAATTGTCTGAACTCTAGGTTTTTTTTGACCCACTTAAAGGGATAGTTCACCCATAAATGAAAATAATTAATTACTTAACCTCATGTTGTTCCAAACCTGTAAGTTCATCCTCGGAACACAAATTAAGATATTTTTGATGAAATCTGAGACAGTTCTGTCCCTTCATAAACCGCAAAAGAACAACCACGGTTAAGACACAGAAAGTTGTCTTGCTGTCTATAGAGGGTCAGAAAGCTTTTGGATTTCATCAAAAATAACATTTTTGTTCCAAAGATAAAATTTATGTTCCAAAGATAAAATAAGATCTTATAGGTTTGGAACGACATGAGGGTGAGTAATTAATGACAGAATTTTAATTTGTGGGTGAACTGACCCTTTAAGTACATCTTTATATGAAATTTCTTAGTTACTGTTGCCTTGAAATATGGTTAAATTGCACTGAATGTATTGACACGCATTTATGGTAAACTATGGTATTTTAACATATTTGTAATAATGATGGAGTTGCAATCTAGGGCATCTAAAATATATTAACTTTATATATATCATTGAATAACACACTGCAGTTCAAATTATAAATGATTTACATATACTTTAGTATTTTATTTAACAAATCAAGTGTACTTTCAAATGTATTTGAAATTACTTTAAAGTAAAACTTTTAATTTGACATCACAAAGTGCCATTTAAAATTTCATTAATGATATGTGCAAGTACAGTACAAGAATACTAATTATACTTTTGCAATTTGAAGTGCACTAAAATGCATATTCATTACAATTAAGTATGTTACTTAGAGAAGTAATAAGCCTAAATTAAAATGGCAATTTTTGAGTTGCATTTCAATCTGTTTCCAACAGGGTGTGTTCCTCATTGTGACTAGGTCTTGATCAGCCTTTATCAAGAAGAAGAGCATGAATAGGGCTTTCTGCCCAAGTGCGTCATTAAGGTTCACAGAGTCTGGGACAGTTTTTTACGAGCGAGCATCTGTATGCCCAGGACCTAATTTGGGCCCTCTATCATGGCCTGGGCCAGCGCTCCTGGTTGAACCCTCGCTGACAACATTCCCAACGTGGCCCTCATCGCAGAACTGCATCAGGCTGCTAACAAATCTCTTTATATGGTGGGTTTGATCAGGCCTTGCGAGGAAAACAGAAGTCAGCTATGCCCAGCAGTGTGTCCTGTCTCCACAGAAAGCATTAATCATATCTGAGCCTTGCTCAGGTGGGGTTTTGATTCATGAGTACTTATGAGGGTGCTTATCTTGTTGCTTTAAAAAGGCAAGTTGCTACTTACGATTGGTCAAATGAAAACTTACATTATACTTGTGTAAACAATGATTCTGAAAATGAAATGAATGAATCTGAAAAATTCTGATAACCATCAGTAAAACTCTAACACAGTCTTCCGGGTTGATCTACCAATTGATATCACAACTGAACAGCTCTTTTATTTGCTGATGAAGCCCTTGCATAAAGGATGGAGTGGATGGCCTAGCAGCACTGCTCTAGAAACAAGAGCATTCTCCATGACTGAACACTAGAGGACGCTCTAAGACCACTGTTGAGTGAAATGGTGCTGGGAGGAAGTGAAGTAGTGAGTGACATTTGAAATGTATTGTGATGCATATAATGTATCTTTTTACTCTCACTAGGTTTATTACTGTGTGTATGTCTCTTTAAAGTTTTAAGTGGTTTGTGTAATAAACGCACAGAACACTTAAAACTATTTATATATTTTTTCTTAAGTTGCACATGTTGTGTGCAGCAGCTGGAACAGACCATCCAGTCCACTCACGAAGCACAGATTGGGCTTGTATGTTTGACATGATCCTTGTATGTGTTTGTTTACAGAAATCTCTACCAATGTTATATTCTCACACAATGTCACCCTGTTCCTTTATGTGAAGGTTCTTCATATCTGGCCCTCAAGTTCCACCGTCCTGTAGAGTTTAGCTTCAGCCTGATTCAGACACCCCTGAACAAGCCAATCCAGAGGTCTTTAGGGATTGCTAGAAAATGCCAGGCTGGTGAGCTGGATCAGATCAGGGTTGGAGCGGAATTCTGCTGGACAGTGACCCTCAGGAGTCAGAGCTCAAGAACACTGCTTGTGGTTTTTTTTTTTTTAATGTTTGAAACATTTGTTTTAATACTTTGTTTTTAATTAGTTTTTAAATGTTTAAAAATGCTCTTCTGTCAAGTTATGTAACAATTAAAGGTGCTGCAAGAGATTGTAGCTGTTTTTCTGTCTTAATGAACAAGGTCTTCAACCCTGTCTATCTGTCTGTCTGTCAGTCTCTGTCTATCTATCTATCTATCTATCTATCTATCTATCTATCTATCTATCTATCTATCTATCTATCTATCTATCTATCTATCTATCTATCGAATCCAATGTTTCCAATGAGTGCTGATATCAAGTCGTAAACACAAATTTCATTTGTGCAACCTACTATTCAGTAAGGCCATTAAAAGTGACTTATTTTAAACGTAATCAGACAGGAAGGTTGACCAGGTCACGTCCTCGTTTGACGCATACTGTAATCCGCTCACTTTTCGGCCATTTGATCATTACAGTCGTGACCTGGGATTCGTTTCCCAAAAGCAGATGTTGCAAGTTCGGTCGTAACCAACGGAGTTAAAAACAGCATCACTAGACGGTTCTCGGTTGACTCGAAGACCATATGACTCGGTCCTATTCGTGAAGGAAGCGTTCGAGAAGCAGTTTAAATAATTACTACAAAAGAACCGGAAAATAAATAACAGTTACAGTCTAGATAAATAACAGTCTAGTTGGTGTAACCGAACTTAAATTATAACTAAAAAGTATAACAGAAAAAAAGTTTATTTTTAAAATGTTCTGTTAAGCAGTTTGGCATACAATTTATTATAATTTCTTTGAAACATGTAGTGCAGCTGTTGTGTGTGGTGTAACCAGAGCCCCTCCCATCTCTGGTGTAACCACATGTAGCTGTCACGTGACCGTGAAGCAGGAAACGGTGTCTCAGAGACGAACCCTTCAAATCTTCATGGCTGTGTTTCAAGGTTAGTATGTCTTTCCAAGTAGTGTATCATTTCATCGTTTTATGACGTAGTAAAGTTTATTTGCTGACATATCGACTGCTGGGAAGCTTTGAAGGCTCATGAAACATGGTACTTTTTTAAGACAATGTGGTAACTGAAATGTCAAGTGGTGTAACCAATCACTCCATTTGACACGCGCTGCAAGATGTAGCACACGAACCACAAAGATTTCCTGATGCATGAGCAATGTTGTTTTTAGTCATCTTTCCTTAATACAGTAGCTGTCTTATGCTCTGTAATATGTGACATAAACACTTTAATTCGTTATCAAATTAATCAAATATTGTGTGCACAGTAACACTAATTATTCTAGATCAGTTTAGATTGGAAGTTTTACTATAATATAAAATGTAAATGAATTGCAAGAGAAGTTCAACTGTTAAGTGGAGTCATAGCTTTTTAAAGGCTATTTATAATCAATACTGATTTAACACAGGCATTATTAAAACCGGACTGCAAGAAGTACATTTTTGTATAGTATTATCTAACTGTCATTACAGTTATGTTAAACTCTAAGTCTAGCTAACATTAAATCTAGACTAGCTTTAATATACAACACTGTCTAGTTTTAATGCATATACCTTTTGTAACATATTCTTTCCACATAATTATTGTGTTGTAATAAGCTTTTTTTGTTTGTTTTCTTTGCTTTCACATTTATAGATGCCACTATCAAACAATGAAAAATCTGCTCGACATAGAGCAAAGGTGAATGCTGATCCTGTCACCCGGGCCAGATACCTTGCAAAAAGACGAGAGAGGTGTTTGATTTGTGTTCCACATATTATCTTAAATTCTAATAGTAAAAAAAAAATATATATATTTAAAGTTATACTATTATTAAAAACAATAATGCTTTTATATATCAGTGTTTGCTAAAACACTTTCTTTTTGTTTCAAATTCTTAGTTATCAGCGAAGAAAAAGAGAGGGAAAGACTAAACATCCTCCAGTGGCTGAACTCTCTAAAGCAAGACAGGAGGATCTGAGGCAGAAATGGAGACTCTACCAGAGAAGTCGCAGGAGCAAGACTCGGAATCTACCACTGCAATGCTCGTATGTGCCTTCAGCCTGTTTAATTGTTTGCAAACCTGATAACCATTGTTTTATAGCATCTTTCATCTTTTGGATATTTGGAAAGCCAGTAAAAAAAACACTGGATTTAGCAAATTGAATGAGAACAATCAGTGGTGTCATAAATATTCTCATTGTCCACTGTTTAGTGGCTATGTATTATAATTAATGTAAGAAAATACAAATTATTATAATTTTTTTTTTCACCATCTTAAATTCTTGAAAAGTAATTTGGTATTACATATAAATATAATCCACAGTTCAGCAAGTTGTGTTTACAACTCATAGCACTTTCTTTTTTTTTTTTTTTTTTTTACGTGCATATCAATTGTGCATAATGATACCAATGTTAAAGGGTTAGTTCAAACAAATATTAAAATTATGTCGTTAATAACTCACCCTCATGTCGTTCCAAACCCGTGAGACCTCCGTTCATCTTTGGAACACAGTTTAAGATATTTTAGATTTAGTCCTAGAGCTTTCTGTCCCTCCATTGAAACTGTATGTACGGTCTACTGTCCATGTCCAGAAAGGTAAGAAAAACATTGTCAAAGTAGTACATGTGACATCAGAGGGTCAGTTAGAATTTTCTGAAGCATCAAAAATACATTTTGGTCCAAAAATAGCAAAAACTACGACTTTATTCAGCATTGTCTTCTCTTCCGTGTCTGTTGTGAGTAGAGATGTTCCGATACCCTTTTTCTCTTCCCGATAACGATTCCGATACCTGGGCTCAGGGTATCGGCCGATACCGAGTACTGATCCGATACCTGGGTGTGTATCTGTATATACAGCTGTATATACTACTAGCCCTGTGTAAATTGCTAGAATTATTTTAAGGTGTGCTTCAGACTTATCCCTTAATAAAACAAATACATGGTGAACTATTGTATTTATTACAGTATTTTTATTATCTGACATGAATTTGACAGTAATATTATTTATTTTCTTAAACGAAAAAGAACTCCAAATGCAGCCAAAAATCTAACACCGCAAACTAAAAAAGGTATTTTTGTTTTACAATATAACTGTATAAAAAACTGCAACAAATAAGTCTAGGAATATAAAAAATTATATATTAATCAGATAATCTCTTTACAACAAAACAAGTAAAAAACAAACTACCGTCTAGGCATAATTATTATTATTACTACATAGAGACATAGCTAAATCTACTGTAGGTTACAACAGTAGCTTAATATATTGTCAATTTTTAGTCATGTTAAACCGAACATTTATTTTGATGGGTTGCCATGAAGATCTTTGAGTGTCTGTGTTTATGATATGACAGTTTTCTCAAATGAAACGGAAAATTCTCATGAATTGACGGTTTATGCGTTCGTGTCCTCATATAGTGACACACGGCAGAGACTACAAAACAGCGAGCTCCCGCGCATCTGCGCCCGTCACCCACAGAGATGTAGAATTTGCAGGATTGATATTTAAATAGTATTTTGCAGTTTAATATTCACAGACACTAGTATATATTCGGCTACAGTCTTGAGCCCTGCGCTTAGACTAACACGGAAGCGACTGAACGCAGCTGCAGGTACTGAATATACTCGGGAGTCGGTAACTTACTACCGGTAATACAGAGACGCTGGTATCATCACATTTTTACATTTTCAGCACCGACTTGGTAGTGGAGTGCCAGTACCTGTGGCATCCCTAGTCACCGTTTTACTGTCTGGTTGGTCCAGTCTGAAATACTGCTAAACAGTGGGCATACTGCTAACCAATGATCTATAATATAGAAGCGGCTTTACTGTCTGTTGGCAGTTTAGAATGCGAGGAGCGATCCAGTCATATATGGATCATTGCTGCTAATGCGTTTTCATTTCTTCTTCGCTGCTCTAAACAGGGGTTGCTTGTGGCAACACAGCACAACTTCCTGTGTTTGCAATGCATTCTGAGCAGCAAAGAAGAACCGTGAAGCGGTTAGGCAAAGCTAGCAGTCATAACTAAGAAAATGGTATCGGATCGGTATATGGGTTCATGTACTCGCCGATGCCAGAATTTGTTGTGGTATCGGTGATATTCGGATGATGATCGGAACAACTGTAGTTGTGAGCGCGTTCACTGCAGTGAAGTGATATCATGTTTGCGAACGAATCATTCGATGTAACCGGATCTTCTTGAACCAGTTCACCAAATCGAACTGAATCGTTTGAAGAGGTTCGCGTCTCCAATACGCATTAATCCACAATTGACTTAAGCTGACTTTTTTAACCCTTAGGGTACTAAGCCCTTTTTGGTCCGTTTTCTCTATTTTTACATTTCGGCTTATAAACCATATGTAATGATGATGGACCACCATGTATTTGGTATCGATGGATTCAGAAGACCCTAAGCTACCATAAGCATGCATGCAATATGTTTATAAAGGAAGTATGAGTGAAAAATTGTACAATAAACTAGAGAATTTCAAAACAAAAATGAGATTTTTGTCATTTATTACTGAAAATCCTACCTCACACAACAAAAGTGAAAAGTTTTTGACCCAAAAATATATTTTTCAAACCCTTTGCTTGACAGAAATGGGTTAATGTTCAATCAAATGTGTAAAGAACAATTCAATAATTAACTTTATTTACAAACAGTCCTAGGCGTTTTTTTTTATTTTTGGGACTAAGCCCTTTTTGGTCTGTTTTCTCTATTTTTACATTTCGGCTTATAAACCATATGTAATGATGATGGACCACCATGTATTTGGTATCGATGGATTCAGAAGACCCTAAGCTACCATAAGCATGCATGCAATATGTTTATAAAGGAAGTATGAGTGAAAAATTGTACAATAAACTAGAGAATTTCAAAAACAAAAATGAGATTTTTTTTTTTGTCATTTATTACTGAAAAACACACAATATAGAACAGTTTTTGAAAAAAAAAATTTTTTTCAAACTCTTTGCTTGACAGAAATGTGTTATTGTTTAATCAAATGTGTAAAGAACAATTAAATAATTAACTTTTTTTTACAAACAGTCCTAGGCATGCCAGTGAGCAAAGCAAGACCAGGAGGTCTTGTTGTACACTTTGCTTGCCTTGCAGTGCTCACAGTACTTTCTGACATCTGCAGGCTTGTGTGCAGGGTTTGCTTGGTCCAAGGGACAATGGGTAGGGGTGTGCGGCGAGTTGTCCTGTCTGCATCCTGCATCAGAGCAAATACACAATCAAACTGGAAGCTTTTTTTGTGTCAAAATTCAATGTAGAAAAAATAACTCCTATAAACTCATGTAACCCTATGAAACTAACATAACTAAAAACACATTTCACCTCTCTTGACCTGAGCAGTTTACTTAGTTGAGTAAGTCAGTCTATTGAAACAAATTGCACACCACTCTTGAACTGAGTTTACAGGGAAAGAGTAGTATGGTACACTAAAACAAATATTTCATGCCTCAATCGCTATCTGACTAAAAATCCAAAACATATACATACTCAAGATGTATGATATAATAAATTATAATGATAAAGAGGTTATTTGAAGTTACATACCAGTCCTCAAATGGATCTTCCCCATCCTGGTAAAATACTTTGTCATCTGTGTAAAAGCTGTCTGCTCCAGATTTCCCCTCGTCACTTTCCAGTAATTGTTCCAGAGCTTGTTCTGCCCTAAATCTTTTACTGCTTGCAATTTTGATAAAACAATTCTGTAATAATGCTATATCTCTCTCGAATTTATCTCTTTGTGCTCGCTAATACTCCGATCGTTCTCTGTAACACTCCGATCGCTTTCTGCTTTCTCCACCTCATGCTGATTCTCCGATCGGTTATTGATTACACCAAGCTGGAGGTCGTTTTACTATAGTCCAGCCCAGCTTTTACAAGGCTACAGCAGAGCTACAGAGTCCTCTGAATGGCTAGAATAAATCATGGTAACCTTCCTCTGATTGGGTTAGAAAAATATTCCTCCCAGCGGTTTTTACATTCGTTGTTGCGTGTTGAATCTGCCTAACATAATAGTTTTCATTGGCCTGTTTACGCAGTGGTATTGCGCAATAAGGGAAGCGTGTTTAATATACAAACTGGATACCGCTGTTTTCAGTGGAATCTGAGGAAGACGGCAAAAAAAACCCGCATCTCTCTAGCATTAATAGTTTTTGAGATAACTACACATTTGTAAAAGTATGCCATTTTGGGCGGTACCGCCCAATCCGTCCCCAGAGGGTTAATGTGGCTGACACTCCCTCTGAGTTCAAACAAACCAATATCCCGGAGTAATTCATTTACTCAAACAGTACACTGACTGAGAGAACTGAAGATGAACACCGAGCCGAGCCAGATAATGAATGAAAGATTGACTCGTTCTCGAATTTTAACTCAGAGGGAGTGTCAGCCACGTTAAAAAAGTTAACAGCTTAAGTCATTTGTGGATTAATGCTTATTGGAGACACGAACCGTTTCAAATGATTCAGTTTGATTTGGTGAACTGGTTCAAGAAGATCCGGTTACATTGAGTGATTCCTTCGCGAACCGGATATCACTAAACAGTGTTTTGAACTCGCTCACAACAGACCCGGAAGAGAAGACATTGCTGAATAAAGTCAAATTTTTTGTTATTTTTGGACCAAAATGTATTTTCGATGCTTCAACAAATTCTAACTGACCCTCTGATGTCACATGGACTACTTTGATGATGTTTTTCTTACCTTTCTGGACATGGATAGTATACCGTACATAGATTTTCATTGGAGGGATAGAAAGCTCTTGGACTAAATCTAAAATATCTTAAACTGTGTTCCGAAGATGAATGAGAGGTCTTACGGGTTTGGAACGACATGAGGTTGAGTTATTAATGACATAATTTTCATTTTTGGGTGAACTATCCCTTTAAGAACATATATGTAGTCAGACGTGATTTCATGTAGTTATTGTTAGTAAAGTAATATATAAAAGTGTAATTATGCTTTGATTGTTATGTGATATTGTGCAGCTCTCAGGTTGAGATGAACCCCCAGTGGCAGCAGGATTTAGCTCCATACTCTCCCAGCAGTGAAGCTGACTCCAGCTCTGCCACACTGGAGAGTCCTGTGAACAGCTACAGCTGGATTAAACAGGAACCAGAGACCGTAGTAATCAAGTGGGACAATGTAAGCACCCTACCAGCTGCCACTGAGACCGAACAGGACAACTCTCCGAGCAGTGCCACTTCCACCTCCAGTATGTGATTTGTTATTTACTGCGAATCAATGTTAATTAGCTCATTAGCATATCCAAAACACAGTGATGGGAGAGGAGACATTTAGGTATTGGCTTCATTGATGCGATTGGGACAGTTTTGTCATTAAACAGAGGGTTGTATGTTCGAATCCCGGCCAGGCAGTTGGGTTATCAGTCAGAGAAGTCTTCTCTTCTTCAGGAATAAGTAGATGTAGAGAGACAGATCTTCATGCCTTTCTCTCTTTCTCAGCCGTGACACCTCCGATCATAGAAGATTTGCCCAGCGGTGTTATGCTGACCGTCACTAAACTCCAGTGCCTGCTGGAGAGCAAACAAGAGAGGATCGAGGCTCTGGAGAGACAGGTGCAGGACCTGCAGGAGGACCGCAGATTCCTCCGCTCACAGATCGAGAACCTCACCAGTGCTCTCTCTGTTCATCTCTGTCGAGGGATTTCAGATGAAACAACTGGAAAAAGTTAATGTCAGAGCATAAACTCTTACTGAATGGACTCTTTATGTTCAAAGTACGTTTGTTTTATTATTATTATTAATTTATGTTAGGGGTGTAATGGTACGTGTATTCGTACCGGACCGTTTCGGTACAGGGCTTTCAGTACGGTGCACGTGTGTATCGAATGACCGAATGCAATATTTTGTGTGCGGAACATAGGTACATTTTCGTGTTTCCAAACGAACATATTAAGTGGCAGAAGTCTCCACGTTCAGCGCAAATCCCGTCCTGCAGCTGACTCTAAAGGCCGGTGACACACTGGCTGCGTGGCGTGAGCGTGGCGTTTCTGTTGCGTGTCAGTTGCGTGACGGCTGCTTCGCGTTTTCTGTGTCTTTACACACCAGAATCGTGCCTGACGCGGCGCTGGCGCGCTGCTGCTACTGTAGGTGACATAGAGGGAGCCCGCCGACAGACCAGGATCTTGTCTTCATGACAACAATATCTATACTTCATGTTGAGCATAAATATAAAGCCTACTGATAAAGGACACCGTCAACTGTATTGACGGCAAAATAGACTATGTTTGACATGTTTTCAAAAGGCATCACGTGAGTGTGAATATCACTACAACTAGGAAAAAACAGATTGTAATTCAAACGCAGCTCCCGTCGCTCCCTTTGCAGCAGTATTTTATTTCTTATTCTTTTTTTTATTTTCTATATATTTTATTAAAAAGTATTAAAAAAAAAAGTGTAAACAAATTGTTAAAAAAAGTTTATAGTAATAAACAACCTGCAGTTTAATGTTTGCATTTCTTTCCCTTACTGTACCGAAAATGAACCGAACCGTGACTTTAAAACCGGGGTAGGTACCGAACCGTGATTTTTGCGTACCGTTACACCCCTATTTTATGTGAATGAGTTTTAAATAATTATATATTAGGTACTCAATATTTTTTATAAAATTATTATTATTATTATTGTTATTACTATTATTATGATTATTATTGTTAAGGATATTTAAGCACAAATGAAAAATAATAATATAAATAATTTAAAAACATATATGAACTGAATCAATCCTTGTGAACTTGTAAATGTTTTCAGAAATATTCCACTTAAATTCTAACATCAAACAATTATTTTATTAAAGTTATACTTTTATAAAAAACAATTATGCTTTTAAATAAATATGTTACATTTTAATGTGTGCTAAAATGCTTTTTTTTTTAAATTCATAGTTCATAGTTATCAACAAAGAAAGAGAGAGGGAAAACAGAACTAAATATAAACTACATAAGCTGCATCAATCCGTGTAAGCCTGATTAATGCATTCAGCAATAATCAACAAAGGTTTATTTTTTATTTTTTGAGTTACTAGACTATTTATTCTTAAGTCACAAAGTGAGATGGTTCTTTCTCTCTTTATATCTCAATAGAACAACCAATAAAAAATAATAATACAAACGGGCCAAAAGAAAGAAATATTGACAAAATAGCCTATAAATGATTAGTTTGTGTTTATGTCAAATAATCTAGTTCACTATGCTCTCTTGGTTACTCTTGGAAAAAACAGCATTATAGCATCACAGATGTATGGAAGCATATTGGTAGCAATATTCAATTTGGAATGTAATATGCAAAATGACAATGCAATATGTAAAAGGGCAGTGCATTTCTGTATTTACATTTACATTTTCCAATATGTGAACCACGGTAGATGAACCACGTGAACATTTGAATGTTGAAGGCCTGTTATTTCGGTTACTGCTGTTGAGAAATCACTAGTGAACTCCATGCCTGAACACTAGAGGGCATTCTGACACCATTGCTGTTGTGTTTTGTTTGTCATGACGTGCATTTGAATCCTTCGGTCTTTTAATTTTGGAGGAAATTGGGAGTCTGGACAAAAAATACAGTGTTAAAGGGATAATTTTGGCTCCATTGGTTTATGTTGCATTAAAAAAAGCCTCTGCTTTTCACAAAATATGTTCCACCACAGATAAACAAAAGTCATACAGTTTTGGAACAACATAAGGGTGAGTAAATGATCATATAATTTACATTTTGGGTGGACTATCCCTTTAAAAGGTAGGACAGGTGATTTTTATTTTATTTTTTTCTGTGAAATTTTTGTTGTTATACTAGTTAAGTCTCTTCTTTATAGCAATCAAAAATTTCAAGTGGTCTTAATATATAAATATTTTCTGTAGAGTGTCTCAGGCCCATAAAATGTGTGTCCAATCATTGTGTTTGGGCTGAATGGATGTCTTATCATATATATATATGTATATATATATATGTATGTGTATATATATATATATATATATATGTGTGTGTGTGTCCTATCTCATCTGATCGTCAGTGTCAGACTATGTATTTGCATAACTCTGTGCAGCCAATCACGAAAGGTTTGGGCGTGGCTACTGTCGCAGGCTGAGCCGGAGGGTGTTTAGCTGGTGTTGCGTTGAAAGAGAAATTCAGGTGCCTTTACAGAAGTGCAGGCAAAATTTGAAGACTTGCCAAAATACACAGAGCGAGAGACACTGGGGTAAAACACAGGTAAACACCACATTTTTACACGATGGAGGAATTTGATGAAATGTTCAGTCAAAACAATGAATTTGTGAAGTTTCTTCTTGACCGAGAAGCCTTCAAGTTAAAAGTATTAAATACTTTTAAAACCATAAACTAAACAAGAGACACATAACCATAAGCCATTTCAGTATTTATATTGTGAAAAAAAAAACATTTTATATATATATATATATATATATATATATATATATATATACACACACACACACACACAAATTACTGCTGTCTTTCCAGAATATGATGTCATACCTGTCTAAACAAACAATTTGGACCCTAATGAATTTTAGGCTAAACAAGAGTTCTTATTCCCCGAGGAGACAGCAGTGTTAGTGAAGAACATGAGATGAGATGTGATTTGTGAACAAAAAAAATCACTGCAAATATCACTTGAACTAATTGTTTTTTTTATTCGTATAAAATTAAAAAAAAAAAAACACCTTGAGATGTTGTGTAGCTACTGCTGTTCATACGTGTCTCTTTTTATAAGTTTTGGCTGGAATGCTGTATTGACCAATATTTTTTATTTTATTCTGTATAAAGATATCATACTTGTGATTTTTTTTCCTGTGGTGGATGTTTCCTCCCTGGCGGTCTATAAATAGCTGAAGTCTTCACCCACAGAATGAGCCCCAGATGAAGGTTCTTGAGAGCGTGTCTTTGGGCAGCAGGAAGTGATAGTGCCACATGTTGTTACTGTCTTCCTGCTGTTTGCCGTTGAAGTGGAGTGACAAATTAGTAGTGCAAAGCCATTATAGGGCTCCGCTGTGGCTGTTTATCTTTCTGTGGGACTCTATCTTTGTCATTCACACACTTTTTCTCGGGTTCATGTCTATCTTTCCTTCTAGTTTGTCTCTTTCTCTTTTTTTACAAGCAAAGCAGCGATTGCTGATTGCCAGTAAGGCCTCACATTGCAGTCATTTCTGATGGGATGACTTCCGATACATAAACAAGCTAAGAGTGTGTCCACCTGCTGTCCTTTCAAAGCAGACAGCTGTGGTCCTCGTGTAGACGGCTGAAGGTACCAGAGGGTCTCGCTGAAGGGGGCGCCATGCTTTGAACCTAATGGGGCCTGAAGCATCAGAACCGACGTGACTGGAATGAGGACCCAGCTGTGGCGGCGGTTTCATGCGAGCTGAATGTGTGGCAGGTGCAGTGGCATGATTTTGAGCCAGAGTTCACCATCCTTCCTCATGAGTCTGCGTTTATAAGAATCCAAAGCTTGATGAATGGAGAGAACACCTGCAGGCTTATATGACTTGATGACCAGTCATGACTGCATTAGTCCCTGTGTAGGGAATAGTAATATAGCAGATTGATATGGGGACGTGTTATCAGAGAGAAATGCTTTTCAGAACTGCCTCCCAAGTTTAATTTTCTACGATCATACCAGTTATATATAGAATATGACAGAAAGCAGTCAGATATTTTTACATGAGAGTAGTGGAACTGGAACTTACCAGCATTGTTGTTGTAATGGTGCGCCTCCTTCAGTGTAAGTCTCCTTCAGTGTAAGTCTCTTTCAGTGTAAGCATACTAAAAGTATCATTTTATAACATTAAATTTGATGAAATGGTGACAGTATGTTGTATTGATAGTAAAGTATTTAAAATATAAAAAAAGTTGCAAGAAATTTTAATTACAAATTTGATATAATGGTACGAAATAACACATCGTGCTTAAAGATCATATTAATAATGTGTTGGAAATGTTTTACATCATTATTTATTTAAAATTATTTTTAAAAATGCATTGTATGTATGGTCTACTCTTGACACAGAACTTCGATCTTAAAATTTCAAAAACTAGCATAAAATAATAATAATGCATTAAAAAAATCTACCAACTAAATAAGAATGAAATAATTGTAAACTAATGTATTGTGTTAAAACAAAGTCACAAACTGCAAAATATATAATACATTGTAGTATGCTACATAAGAATATCCAGTGTGTGTGAGAAAACGGCAAATTATTAAATTTATATATATATATATATATATGTATACATGATAATCATTATTGTCAACTAAACTGGTAACATGTTTTAGTGTAAAATGTGTTGACTTCAGTCTGTTTAATGTTGTCTGTGCATTATGTGTTTGACATACAGAGTTGCTTCCTATAGAGAGTGTTTCAGATCAATAATTTAATCCGGTTTCATTTGAGTTAGATGTTGTTTTGGAAAGTAGCTGTTCATGTAGACAATGAAACAGCTCACTAGATTTTGGGAAAGAGCCACAGTAAGGCTCATTGGCCTTCATAGGCAGTATAGTGATCAATGCTTGTTTCTGTGGTGGAGGTATTAAGGCCCACAGACCAGCTGACAGATCTGTTTAACAGAGAACTAACCAGACACTTGATTTCAGAAGAGATCATTCAGATGATATATATTGATTGTTTCAGAATAGATCTGTAGTCTTCAAGTATAAGCCCTTGAAAACCGAATATAATAACACATTTCTTTCTTTTTCTTCAACCAATCCACCTCCACAGTATGGAATGCAGTGGCATCATGTGATGTTTCCTGTTTTGTCTCACTCTTCTGATTGGTTTACTGTTTTTGTAAAGTACAGAAATCGTTCTCACTGTCGTTTGCAGCCATTGTATTGGATGTCACACACCAGCTTTGCTCTGGACTGTCACACCATCCTCTAAAACGCTGTTCGTGCTGCGTGTTTTTGCCGCAGGGTGTGCGACTCGTGTCTTAAAATAACCAACACACCATTCTAAGTGGGTCAGGCCAGGAAGTGGATGCCAAAGGCCCACACATGCACCAATGGGCATATTGAGCTACATCCTGGTCATTTTTCCTTCAAGCTAATGTGAAGAATGATACAGTGTCTGTTTAATGCAGGTCAGCATATCACTGACACTTTCATTAAGACAAAACTAAAGTGTGGACAGTTATGGATATACTGCTCTGTATTTCATTGCCTTAGTCACAGTAGCCATTTTATGCGATCACTGACTGATGATCAAAAATGTATAGAGTTATTTCTATTTCACCTGCTCTCAAGTTATTTGTCAAGTTACAGCATGTGTGTGCGTAGTATACTTCCATATCAGTGTGAATCTAAAAATAAATAAATAATAATATATGCAGAAAGTGAAGCCTATTTCGAGTATAATGCATCTGAAAATGATGGATATAGTTCAGAAGACTTATGTTTATGAATGATGTGTTTATTTGATCAAAACCATAGTAACACGGTAATATTGTGAAATATATTTTAAAATGTCATTTATACCTGTGTTTTTATACTTGTTTTTTGGAGAGAAAATCTTTCTGACCCAAAACTTTTGAATAACAGTATGCATTTATATTTGATTTTAAAGCTCATTTAAATTAAATAATATATTAGATATACTATGCTATGCATACTAATAATACACTGATATTAAACAAACAAAAAAACAAAAAAAATCACATTACTATACAGAGACTTGTGTTGTCTAAATGTGCAAAATTGTGTAACACTGCAACAAATAATTGTAATATTTTTCTTTCATTTTATATTCCAAGGCAAAAAAAAAAAAAAAGAAAGAAAAAAAAAAAAAAAAAAAATATATATATATATATATATATATATATATATATATATATATATATACACATATATATATACACAACTTCTTTTTTTTCTATAAATTTTGGAGTGAAATACGTCCTGGACAGGTTCCTCAAGTATTCTCAGACACCAGGGGGCAGACATGCATTCTGCAGTAAAAATGAATTGTTAAATGTCTTTCTGGCATATGCAGACACACATGATTATTGTGGTTTTGAGGGGTGTATTTGTAGGATATGAGTGGATTGAATGCATGTTGTTCTTGGACTGAAGTCAAACTGTGAAGTTCTGTGGCTTTGTCATGACCTATAATCATGTAACATGCGTCGATTGAACACTAAACGGCACATACGTCTGCATAAGAAAACAAAAGTGCAGTAAATATTACGTTCACTCATTAGTATAAACCACTAATGGTGCTAAATACAAACCAGAGGATTCAATACCTTATACATATTAATCAAATGAACATCACATATTAATGAAATTTCATTAATAACCAAATTAAATCCGTATACTGCACAATCTCTTTTCAATTTCGGATTTCTGGCTGTGTTGTTTTATCAACAAGTCTGCAGGTCTGACATCGTTCACATGTTCTCCATCTGGTTGGCGCTGATAAGAACTTCCAAAGGCTTTCTGGGTAATAGTCTACACTGACTTAAAAAGCTGGGATGTAATGTATTCTGGCTGAGACGGCCCTGCTGGCAGCCTGCATATCCTGCCCTGCACAATCAGCATTGAAGTGTGCGGTTGTCAGAGGCGAGCGTCTCTCTGAGAGGATGATTCACACTGCACCCCATTTCAGAGAGAGAGAGAGAGACAAAATGGCTGCTCTCGGGGCCAGAGGGGGGGCCAAGAATCGTCACAGTAAACTGAAAATTGTGGCAGAGATTGAATGGAAAAATACTGTTTTACGCTCCCTGATGAATCCACTTTAATTTAGATATCATGTCTGTTTCTGAATTGTTTGATGATTTAATATTTGCATATATAACAAGATTTATCATTTTTGTTTACACACTGCAGAAATATGGGTGAATCTTAATAAACCTGTCAAGAACTGGGATATGTTTAATTTCAAAATCAAAAGATTTAAATAAGAAAGTACACAGTAAAACATGAGGATATGTGAAGGAAGGTTTTTTAGACTTTTTAGTCCATTTGGTGGCCTATTTTTGTTATCTGTATTTTGTGTTTTTCTTTTTTTTGGGGTCTGTAACCGTGTTCACAGACTTCGCTTCATGCTCAGAGGATTGTGGGATATGTAAAAAGGACACAACCTCTATTTTCTGGGTCATGAGCTACGGTTTATGCCCCAGGTGTCATCTTCGCATGGTGCATGATGGGATGCCAGACTGTATAGATATTACATGCAGAGAGGCAGATGGGGGTGTATATCAGGACAATTTCCAGAAAGTCTCAATAACTTTCCAGGCTTGATGTACTTTTACATAGGTACTTGTGCAAAGGTCATTGGCTCTTATACACTGGCATTCTGTAGATTTAAATCAGTCAGATCAATTGTGTCACATTTGGGTTACATAAAAAGTAATTAGTAGTTCATTTATTCCAATATAAGTGAACAGAGACAAAAGTGGAATATTGCTCAGCATTGCATACAATTAGCAAGAAAAGGCAAAAAAAGGGCAAAAAAACCCTCAAAACGCCCTTTTCCACATCCTCCACCCAGTTGGCTTCAAGTGTTATGAAGAAAAGAAGGAACAGACGTCAGCAAGGAACACGTACGTAGAGAGATTTCTCTCAGTCCCCCCTCCTCTCGTCTTTATTTTTGGCCAGACACACCAGGAGGTCTCGTTTCTTTTTGTAGTATATGTGTGACGTTGTGCCCTAAATAGCATCGCCTGGTGTTTGACCGCCTTGTGTGCTCTCTCTGAAGAGTTAATGACAGGGAAAATTAGAAAAGGACTGAAATTATGTAAACTGCTGGTCATTATCAGCCAATACAGATAGATGGGGTGCAGAGTTGTAACCAATGGAAACACATTGTACTGGTGGTGGTGCCTTAAAACACAATGCCCTGCCATGAGGAGCGATGGGATTTCAGCGGGTAAGGGCAATGATTTGCCGTTTAAGCGCTCCATGATCCTGTTAATGTTCTTCAGAAGGCATAATCGCGCCCTTTGCGAGGAGAAGGGATAAGCAGATGCCACATTCTTTATTTTTCTCTCTCGGTTTGACCCTTTCGATAAGCCTGGTTAATGATGCGGCGATGGGCTCACCTGTTCAGCCACAAAGGAAACGTTTGGGTTTTTAGAGCACGTGTAAGTGCTGCGAGAGCGTGTGCACTGTGAGCCAATGGAGATACTGAAAAGAAAACTAGACCATTATATTTTCTGGAGAAAATGTGAGTGGTGCAAAACCCGCTATTCTGAGTGGGTGTTGCTATGTGGTTGCTAGGTGAGAAAAGTGCCTGTTGTCATGTCTCCATGATATGTTATTTCCTAGATATTGTTTAGTACCATCCTTAAAGGGTTAGTTCACCCAAAAATGAAAATTAGCCTGTGTTTTACTCACCCTCAAAGCATCATAGGTGTATGTGACTTTCTTCTTTTCAGGCCTCCTGTAGCGAATCCATGCATTTTTGTAAGATAAATATATATATTTCAAATGTAATAAACACTTTTTTTCTCACTGACTGTCATACGCGGAAGCCGTTCTGGCGGATGACTTTAAGGGTAAGTTTTGCACTGACAAAAGTGAGCCTTAAGCAGCAGATTGAAAAATTTCTCAATTTGTTTTACATTTCAATTCCAGTGCCACTATTTTAGAATTCTTCTTGTCATGCACAAGACAATGCAAAAGACGGAATACGTAGGCCTGGTGGACAAAGATGTCCATCTAGCATATTTAGAGAGAAAAAAACAATGGAAAATAGTGGATTGCAATGTAAAAATGTGTTCTGTGTGAAGTTGTTATGCATTATAACTCATTATGTGGAGTATCGTTCATGTCTGTTGCTGAAATGGTGTAGGACGAGTTACGCTCTGAATTATGTATGAAAAAGTAAAAAGTATGAAGTATGAAGTAGTAAAAAGTAAAAAGTATGAAAAATAGTGGCACTTAACAATTAAGTGTGTTAACTTTTTGCTTTTAGTTAAAAATAGCTCTAATTTGTTGTGCCACAGCCATATCACTCTGCAGCCCAAGACTGGTTGCCCACTGAAGCTAAGCAGGGTTGAGCCTGTATGGGACAGGTGTTGGGAAAACTAGGTTGTCGTTGGAAGAGTTGTTAATGAGGCCAGCAGTGGGTGCTCACCCTGTGGTCTGTGTGGGTCCTAACGCCCCAGTATAGTGACGGGGACACTAAACTGTCAAAAAGCAATGAAACGTTAAACCAAGGTTTTGACTTTCTGTGGTCACTAGAAATCCCACGGCACTTCTTGTTAAAGAGTTGGGGTGTATCCCAAGAGTCTTGGCCAAATTTCCGCCACTGGCCCTTGTCAGTCATGGCCTCTTTATAATCCCCATCCACTGAATTGGCTCTCTCTCTCCTCTCCACCTGTCCTCCACCAGAGACCCCCCCCCCACCCACCCACATGATTGTAAAGCACTTTGGGTGTACATGAATACACAATAAAGTGCTATATAAATGATTCATTCATTCATTCATACCTATAAATGAGTTTCTAGCATGGACACTATTTCTATCCATTTTTGTAGCATATTCCATTGATTGTGTCAAATGGAATTACCTCATGGTAGGGGAATGTGGGAGGATGTAGTGAAAATGAATCTGACTGGCTGACTGTCGGTCGTGCTCGGGCGAGGTGACGCAGGCAACTGAGAGACTCATCAAACTGGGACAAGAGCAAGATGAGACAGCTAGAAATTCCTCCCTCAGGCCTGGAGAAGCGTAAACCAACCAGCAGCCCGACTATGGAGCTATTATTATGACAAAATGAGCTCCATACCCGACCCCCACACGTTCATAATGTCTTTTGTTATGATTAAGGCAATGCTAGAGGTCCAGCAAAACATGACACCCCAATAAAGACTTTTGTTCATAGTTAGGGTTAGATTTCTTTTCTTCTTTTTTTTTCTTTTAAATCACTGGCCTTGAGTATTAAACCTTAAGTAAATTGCCCTCTGATATTGGTGCTACAGACAAGGTTGTGTCAAATAATGCAGAGGTTTGCAATTACATTTTTGAGTGATCGTGGTCAACAATAAAACAGTTGGAAAAAATGCCATCAGACCAGGGGTTCCCAATCCTGTTCCTGGATATCTAAGCCTCAAACCAGCTAATTAAAATCTTCAGGAGAACTTAAGCAGATGTATTGGAGCAGGGTTAAAATTAGTCTGGGAGACAAGGAAAACACATTTTCATTCATACTACTCTTTTGTCCACTTTTAACCACTTTTTTCCAGATTTTAAGGGGAGGGTCTATAGGTGAGTGTATCTATGCACTTTTTTCTTATCTTTCGAACTAATATGGTGAAATAAGCTTGCACAGTTGACATAAGAATGTGGAAGGAGACAACAGAAAATGGTAAGAAGATCAGCAGCTTTCATTTCTGCTAGCCGCAAAACTATGTCAAACGCTGTGGGTTTGTTTTAGAATCAGGACTCAGAATCAGGACTAGTAAGAGAACATTGACATTTATTCACATTTATTCCAAAGTTACGATTTCAGACAGCTAAATTTAAATCTTCTCTGGCTAAGATGCTTCAACAACATGTCTCGTAATGTTTCAGAATTAGGTCACTAGGCAGAGAGGAGGCAATTTTGATGGCTGTTCGAAGCATTTGATTACATGAGTGTCCACACTGAAAACAATCCAAGTGAATGCCTTATCAACTACCTATGGAAGTTATCAAAAGTGGACAAGCTCAGAATGTCTTTTTTGTATTTACACCTGTATTTAGCATCATCCACTTGTAATCGGATCAACCAAACCACATCTTAATAACAGGGCCTTAAACTCTGCAGGAAGTTACATCTCTGAGAACAGGATTGGACACCTCTGCTACAGACTTTCACTGAAGGGGGGTCGTGAGGCATATCTGTAAACCAGGGGTGTCCAATCCTGCTCCTGAAGATTAGCTCCAACACACCTGCAAGTTTGTAGAGTGGGGGGTGGCAAATCTGTTCCCTTAGATCCACTTTCCTGCAGAGCTTAGCTCCAACCAATTAAACAAACCAAACACACCTGGACATGCTAATCAATGTCTTCAGGATTACTGGAAAGCTACAGGCAGCTGAGTTTGATCAAGATTGGATAAAAAAAGAGGATTCAACTGGATCTTGAGGGTTAGAGTTGTCCAGTCATGTTCTATGAAATGTGTCTGAAATTACAAGTTACTGTGTTTGTAGGAACGACACTTGATGAGGAGCAAACATTGTGCCTATATAGTGTATATGAATAATGTGTAGTATGAATTACATCCAAATGTACTACATTTGGCATGTTGTCATTGCCAGTTGCCATTCACAACTCCTTTCCAGTGGCTTCACAGAAAGGTGTCCACTGGTTATGCACTTAACAATCTGGGCGGAAGTATTCGGTAATCTGTGTACTTTGCGAATACTATGAATTCAGGTAAACCACTCCTACATACTTATACATACTTTTTTTTTGTTTTTTACTATATAGTGGGGATGTAGGCATATACTGTATGGATGCAGGGCTAGTAATTCTGAAGACCTCAAACTAAGGATGCCTATCAGGAGCAAGACTGCGCTAGCATTGGGTACAGTTTATTTAGGCCAGTAAGCAACCACCAAGCTTACCTTAGCAACAGCCCAGAAACCATTCTATAGAAAGTCACACAAAATGCACTAAAACCACTCTAAATGCCCTAACAACTGCATGCCAATGCCCTGGAAACCACCTACACTGTCACATCATGGTGGCAGTTAATACAATTATTACAGTACCACTGATGTTAGTCATATTGCAGTATTCTTAATGCTGGCGTAAGACTCATCCTTCTGGTGGATAAATATGGATGAAGTGTTATACAAGCCTCTGAAGGCTTGATGAGCCATTTGCTCTTTCTGTCAAAGGTCTCTTGCTGACACAGAACATAATCTCTAGCTGTCTACTTAGTAGTCAGCCTACCAGAAGTTATGAAATGGCAAAAATATATGTGAATATGGTTTAATTTATATATATATATATTAGTGGTGGCCCGTTATCGGCGTTAACGTGCTGCGTTAACGTGAGACTCTTATCGGTCGATAAAATAATATTGCCATTAATCTATTCTCAAAGTTGGGTTGAGAGCTGGGTCTATACCAGGGGGGAAGGGTTTCATATTTTTTTGAAGCACCCCTGGGCGCCGCCATTGGCTAGCGGACCCCAACCTGCTGTTAGCATTCCATTGACTCCCATTCATTTTGGCGTCACTTTGACAGCGAATAACTTTACATCTGAGGTGTTTAAAGACTCCATTTGTCCATTCATTATTTCTAAAGAAACACGAAAATGTATAAAAGGCTCCATTACCTTGTATCTTACGTTATGGTCACGTAGAAGCAGTTTTTGTAAAAAATAGGCTAACGATTGCGTCATAACCAGCGACTCTCTGTCGCCCAGTAGAGAAATTACCGCATGGACAGGAGGCAATGTTTTACTGCTCGCAGGCAATGTTTTACTGTCTATGAGGCAATCGGGGGGACGTGGAGGCATGAAGTCAAGGGAGATAATTAATCAAAATACTTAACAAAATTTGCTCCTGTTCACGCTCGCCTTCTCTGGAAGATTCGGTGGGTGATTCAGATTTCTCTTGGCACAGCGATTAGAAGATTTACAGGTTGCCCACGTGACATCTACGTCATCAAGCTCAGTTTGAGTCTGCGCAGTACGCCCGACCCCCAGGAAGTGCATGCTTCTAATTGACTTCACTTGTCTCCGTTGAATCCAATGGGGTCGCTGTATCCATTTCATTTACTGTCTATGGTCTATACTAAGCAAGCTATGATGATTTTCACCTTGATATTTTAGCGCGGATGGATACCTAGCCGAATCTGTAGGGTGCGAGAACGAGTCTTTAAACCTACTGTGAAATTACCACATCAAACGTGACGTGCTAACACGGTGCGCACGCAGAGAGAGAGCCGCGTATCACGGACAGCGACACTGAACAGAGCTCTCTTCTGCGAAGTTCTCCTCGAACTCCCTCCTGCATTTGAACGAACAAAAACAAATCGCAGTTTGAATAAACAAAAAGATGTAAAAGAGTCTAATTCAGCACCGCGGTGTTCTGTTGTTCAGGGCTCACGCAGAAAAAGGCATCTCAAAACACTTGAACACCGAATCTGCTTCTTTTTGCTCTTGTGCCAACAAATACATACAAAATATGTCAAAATACCCGCCTTAGAAAGTATGCTCGAAAAAACTGCCAGTTATTTCTTAAATTAAAAAAATGGGATGTGTATTATAATGGATGCATTCATCGTCTCTTAAAGTGACCGCACCTAATTTAGCTACTGGCTGCTGTAATGTTAATCCAAGAAAATGAAAGAAAAACACTCACTGCTCTTGACTGAATTACTTTGTAGTTTTAAAGGAACTATGTGGAGGTTTTTACTTAAAAAATCTTTAAGATAGAGTTTTCATTTGTACATGTATGAGCCAACCATGATGTAAAAAAAGAATGACACCTCGACTGTCCACCACGGTTGCCTCTATCAGCCTGTAGGCTCAATTGTGTGTGGAGGAGTCGGGCCCGAATTGGTGCGAAAATTCACAAAATGTGATATCATTCACAAAATGTGATGTCTCGTCTACTTGGACTTACAACCGTACGGCACGCCAGCCATTATAGTAAGCAGCGGCAATAGTGTTTTCAAATGGACTCTGCGGATGGAAAGAAGCGACCAGCCTCCAGCACAATTCAGACACCCACGGACACTCCTCGTAAGTAAAAAAAAAAAAAGAGCGTGCGCACTGAGAACGAGCATGAGACTGGCTGCAGTTCCTCTAACGGCCACTGATGTCAGTAACGGTTAGACATTTCAGAACCTACGCTCCTTTAACAAGAAATAATGCACAGTCAAAACAAAAATTATTCAGACACCAGATATAATTTTTGATATATTTGACTAGTAGGTACAGGACACTATAATACATTTATGTAAGTGAGTATAGCAAAATTACGAAATGCATACGCATTGCAGACGGAGTATGTGTGAAACAGGCGTAAGGTTGTTTGCACCTTGTGCAATGTGGAATTCGTTTACAGCTTTCTCAAGCAGTTTGTGATGCATTTTGGAAAGAATGCTGGTCTAATGCACCACCTGTCTTGAGAAACCCGTTCTAAAAGACGTACTTTTAGTCATTATTTTATTTGGGTAGCACACATATTCTGAATGTTTTCGGCAGAATTCAAATGAGCCATTTTAATCTTGATTAATCTAGATTAATTAATTGATTACAGTGAGATTAATCTAGATTAAAAAAATTTATCTATGCCCACCACTAATATATATATATATATATAGAATATCATCAAAAATTTTATTTCACTAATTCCATTCAAAAAGTGAAACTTGTATATTATAATCATTCATTACTCACAGACTGATATATTTCAAATGTTTATTTCTTTAATTTTGATATTATAACTGATAACTAAGGAAAATTCAATATCTCAGAAAATTAGAATATAATTTAAGACCAATACAAAGAAAGGATTTTTAGAACTCTTGGCCAACTAAAAAGTATGAAAATGAAAAGTATAAGCATGTACAGCACTCAATACTTAGTTGGGGCTCCTTTTGCCTGAATTACTGCAGCAATGCGGCGTGGCATGGAGTCGATCAGTCTGTGGCACTGCTCAGGAGTTATGAGATCCCAGGTTGCTTTGATAGTGGCCTTCAGCACTTCTGCATTGTTGGGTCTGGCATATGACATCTTCCTCTTCACAATACCCCATAGATTTTCTAAGGGGTTAAGGTCAGGTGAGTTTGCTGGCCAATTAAGAACAGGGATACCATGGTCCTTAAACCAGGCACTGGAAGCTTTGGCACTGTGTGCAGGTGCCAAGTCCTGTTGGAAAATGAAATCTGCATCTACATAAAGTTGGTCAGCAGCAGGGAGCATGAAGTGCTCTAAAACTTCCTGGTATACGGCTGTGTTGACCTTGGACCTCATAAAACACAGTGGAGTGGACCAACACCAGCAGATGACATGGCACCGCAAACCATCACGGACTGTGGAAACTTTACGCTGGACCTCAAGCAACATGGATTGTGTGCCTCTCCTCTCTTCCTCCAGACTCTGGGACCCTGATTTCCAAAGGAAATGCAAAAAAACTTTCATCAGAGAACATAATTGTGGACCACTCAGCAACAATCCAATCCTGTTTGGAGCGAGACGCTTCTGACGCTGTCTGTTGTTCAAGAGGGGCTTGACACAAGGAATGCGACAGCTGAAACCCTTGTCTTGCATACGTCTGTGCTTAGTGGTTCTTGAAGCACTGACTCCAGCTGTAGTCCACTATTTGTGTATCTTCCCCACATTTTTGAATGGATTTTGTTTCACAATCCTCTCAAGGGTGCGGTAATCCCTATTGCTTGTACACTTTTTTTCTACCACATCTTTTCCTTCCCTTCGCCTTTCTATTAATGTGCTTGGACACAGAGCTCTGTGAACAGCCAGCCACTTTTGCAATTACCTTTTGTGTCTTGCCCTCCTTGTGCTCCTTTCTTCTGCACAATCTGACTTTGCTGCAGCCTGGAATTGAACTACTGGTTTCGTCTGGTCAGAGGAGAACTGCCCCCCCAACTGAGCCTGGTTTCTCCCAAGGTTTTTTTCTCCATTCTGTCACCGATGGAGTTTCGGTTCCTTGCCGCTGTCGCCTCTGGCTTGCTTAGTTGGGGTCACTTCATCTACAGTGATATCATTGACTTGATTGCAAATAAATGCACAGACACTATTTAACTGAACAGAGATGACATCACTGAATTCAATGATGAACTGCCTTTAACTGTCATTTTGCATTATTGACACGCTGTTTTCCTAATGAATGTTGTTCAGTTGCTTTGACGCAATGTATTTTGTTTAAAGCGCTATATAAATAAAGGTGACTTGACTTGACTTGTGCAAGGTGTCAATGGTCGTCTTTTGTACAACGGTATAGTCAGCAGTCTTCCCCATGATTGTGTAGCCTACAAAACTGTAGAGACCGACTGAGAGACCATTTAAAGGCTTTGCAGGTGTTTTGAGTTAATTTGCTGATTAGAGTGTGGCACCAGGTGTATTCAATATTGAACCTTTTCACAATATTCTAATTTTCTGAGATACTGAATTTGGGATGTCCCTTACTTGTCAGTTATAAACATCAAAATTAAAAGAAATAAACATTTGAAATATATCAGTCTGTGTGTAATGAATGAATATAATATACAAGTTTCACTTTTTGAATGGAATTGGTGAAATAAATCAACTTTTTGATGATATTCTAATTATATGACCAGCACCTGTAAATATATATATATATATATATATATATATATATATATATATATATATATATATATATATATATATATATATATATATACAGTACAGACCAAAAGTTTGGACACACCTTCTCATTCAAAGAGTTTTCTTTATTTTCATGACTATGAAAATTGTAGAGTCACACTGAAGGCATCAAGGGCTATTTGACCAAGAAAGAGAGTGATGGGGTGCTGCGCAAGGATGACCTGTCCTCCACAGTCAACAACGGACCTGAACCCAATCGAGATGGTTTAGGGGTGAGCTGGACCCCAGACTGAAGGCAAAAGGGCCAACAAGTGCTAAGCATCTCTCGGGGAACTCCTTCAAGACTGTTGGAAGACCATTTCAGGTGACTACCTCTTGAAGCTCATCAAGAGAATGCCAAGAGTGTGCAAAGCAGTAATCAAAGCAAAAGGTGGCTTTTTTGAAGAACCTAGAATATGACATATTTTCAGTTGTTTCACACTTTTTTGTTATGTATATAATTCCACATGTGTTAATTCATAGTTTTGATGCCTTCAGTGTGAATCTACAATTTTCATAGTCATGAAAATAAAGAAAACTCTTTGAATGAGAAGGTGTGTCCAAACTTTTGGTCTGTACTGTCTATATATAATGAGAGCCGTAATGAGTGACTTAGGTCAGTGATGGACAACTTCAGTCCTGGAGGGTCACTGTCTTGCAAAGTTTAGCTCCAACCCTAATCAAACACACCTGAACAAGCTAATCAGTGTCTTCAAGATCATTGGAAAGCTACATGCAGGTTCATTTTTATCAGAGTTGGAGCTAAACTCTGCAGGACCAAAGTTGCCTATCCTTTGATGTAGGTTTAGTTATAGCAGGGGTGCCCACCAAGATCTAATTAAAAACTCATAAGAACCTGCTCAATGTTCTCAACTCTGGCTCTTGTGTCCACTATCCTGCAGAGTTTAGCTCCAACTCTGGTTAAAAACTCACCTGCCTGTAGTTTATAGGATCACTAAAAACTTCCAGACAGGTGTGTTTAAGTCAGTAAAGTGACCCTACATGAACCAGAGTTAGTTATAAGTTGTTATTTTAGGAATTGTTTGTGACAGTTATAAAAGTAAGGCATGTTTAACTTTAATTCAGTGTTTTCTTCCATAAGCCAGGCATTTATTCAAATGCCATTTATTTGTGGATAATAGAGGTTTGATTAAATCATTAAAGAAATGATGAACCATTTCCTGTGGAGATTGAAGTTCACTTCGTATGTAGATGAAATGTAGAATTCAATTTGTATATCAAAGATGTCTGTAAATATAGATTCAATCAAGGCACTGCATAATGACTTCAAACAAGCCACATCAAATGCAGCAGAATTCAGCAGCCCATGTTAACCAGCCTCAAAAATGAAGCACAGACCACATGTGGTTTTGTGTTTCAGTGTTATGTGTCTTTAAGTCAAATTTGTCTGGTTAATTTTGCAGTGGTTAAACTTGCAGTAGCATGCTGTGTTTTGTACAGCAGATTAAAGCAATGAAAAAAAAATCTGTTTGTTGCCCTAGGTATCTACATCTAACCTTTAAGTTGCAAAATAATGGAAGTAGCAACAGTTTTTTTTTCTGTTTAGTGACATAAATGTAAGGGAAATATTGTAAAATAAAAAAAAAGTCTGTGCCCTTTTTTTTTCTATCCATTGGTTGTTGATTGGATAAAGAATGATCAGAATTTTGAGCTTGAGGTCAAGCTTTTTTAAAAGTGGTGGGGTTTAAGCAGCAAGTAATTTGAGCCTGACATACATGACCAGGGAGAAGTCTGTAATATCTCCGGATGATTGAGTTTGATTTAAAGGGGTCATATGATGCATTAAAAAATGTCCTTTCTCTTTGTTGTGTTACAAGCTCTTGGTGCATGAATAAGATCTGAAAAGTTGCAAGGACTAAAGTCTCAAATCCAAAGAGATATTCTTTGTAAAAGTTAAGACTCTGCCGCGCCCCCCTAAAATGGCGCATTCAAACACGCCCCCACATGTCTACGTCACGATGTGAAAATATTTGTGTAATGCCATCCAAATATTCATGCAAAGAAAGAAGGCATAGTTTCAGTAACCGCTGTTAGTGTAGAAGCAGCCATGTCAGGGAGATGCTGTGTGTATCTAAGAGAAAGCAAAAGCACTTTATTTGGCCTTTCTGAAAGTAGATGCATTTAGGAATATTTAAGATTACTTCTAATAGAACAGCAATGCATTTTATGGACAACCGTTTCGTGAACCTAGGAGAGGAGGTCATTCAGATTTGCTACGACAATCTAGTGCTTCTGAATCAGCTGCTGTAAGTATGTTTTGTTATTAGTTTAAGTATTTGCTATTGAATGTTCAAATGTGGAGTTTTGCACATTGCATGTGTGCGAGAGAGAGAGACAGGGTCACACAGTGGAGTCAGCTGTCTGAACCGTCCATGGCTTGTGTACTGCAAACACATACGAGCTTCATCACTGTGTCTAAAGTGTTGCATTATTGTTGCAAAGATGAGTAGTCGTGATACTTATTTTGTACAACATTTGCATATGCTTTTTATCACTTCATTAAAAGCACCACAAATTAAATTGTCTCATGTTATAGGGACTACTGAACAGACATTTAGAAGCTGATTTTAAAATCAAAATAATTGAAAATAACATCAAAAGCTATGCAAACACTTGCATTTTTAAAACACTATAAGTTTGTCCCATCAGGTAATGAAAAGTTCGATGCACACTTGTGATCTTCGTCCTCACTTGAACACTTGGGCCGAATAGAGGAAATACAGTTTCTCAGAAAAGCCTGTGCCGACCTGTCTAGTTCAGAAATGAAGTAAAGCAAGCAGTGTTCCACCGACACAATCTGGAGCTCTTTCCTAACGTTACCCCATGTCTAAATCAATTTAGTGGGCGGGGCTAAAAAGCAGATAATGTAGAAGTAGGAATTGATGATCGTCTGTAGAGCCATTTTTATCAGCGCACTATGATGTCACAATGTGACAAATTTCAAAACGAGTTGTTTTGGCAGCTTGTTTTCAAAAGACGTAGTTTTTGATCTAACAAGTTTAAGTTCTGAAACTACAATGGCCCGTTAAAGTGTTCCTGTAGCTCGATTGGTAGAGCATTGCGCTATCAAGTGAAAGGTTGGGAGTTCGATTCCCCGGGAACACATGATAGGTAAAAATTGATAGCCTGAATGCACTGTAGTCACTTTGAATAAAAGCATGTGCTAAATGCGTAAATTTATTTTAAATTTTTAATTTATATGTCAAAATATCAAGGGCAATTCGATTTCTCAGTTCATGACCCCTTTAAAAAAATACAAATAAAACAAGCATAGATGAATCATTCAAAATAATATAAATAACATGCATTTAGAAAATGGATGCAACCTGCTTTTAATGATCAAAAATATTACAAGATTATATTTGTGCTGAGAAAACACTATCATCTGAGAAAAGGTAAAGAGACAGAAACGGCAGACAGAAACCTGAAAGTAATGTGATATGATGGTGGTGGTCAGATTGAGCTACTTGTGTGAATCAGGATCTGGTAAAGCAGTACATCTGCTATCTCCAGCAGCAGCTGGGGGGAGTCATGCTCCAGTAGCCCCTCACAATGGTTAGCAGATTTAGCGGCGCTCCAGCAGGAACACATTCAGCTCACGTCCCCCTGCACGACAATGGCCTCATCATTGGCCACATCAGTCTATTGACGCGAGCCTGAAACCCTCAGCGCCCATCAAACCTGCCAAGAGAATCTATGGCTTTCCACAAATCTTTTTTCAGACACCTTACTTGCTCTCCCTCGTTTAAAACCGAACTATTAATTCCTCTGAAATGTTTTAGAATTGAGATTTTTTTTTGCTGGATGTTTTATTTATTTGTTTCAGTGTAGTAATGAAAGCTCATCAGTTGATTGGCATGCATGAGTAATGAGTTTCAGGAGTGAATATATTGACTTCAGAATGTCTGTATTGTATTGGTTACAATTGTGAATTCATCAGACTATTTTTCTGAGCTATAATTCCTTTTTTTTGTCACTAAAAGCATTAGGAAAGAATAGATCCGAAATGAGATCTCAGTCATCTCAAATCATCTCCACTTTCTACTACACACACACAATAAAAGGATTAAATAGCACATGGAATGTTAAAATCTCCTTCTCAGATGTTTCTCCTGACAAAAACATCCTATTAGTTTCAAATGTATCTTCTCTAGTATTGAGTTTCAGAAAAGATCTCGACAATGTCTAAAACTGTGTTTGGATTTGTCAAGCCTGCAATTTTTCGGCAAATTAAATTCTCAGTGATCACACATAAGCTATAGATCCAAATTAATTTTAAACCCCTAGACTGTAATTTGTGCATATATGCATTTTTTTGTGTGTGTGTGTGTGTACGGAATTTTAGAAGCCGCATCCTGGAACGAAGCTGAAGCTTAAATGAAACCTAACTGAACTCCATGAAGTAATTCACACTCTTAAAGAGCATCTGAGCAATGTGTCATAATGCATGTTTATTTTCCATTTCAGATTTGTCGTCCTTGTTTCCCAATGGCTAAACTCCTCATACATTCCCACCGATCTGACATTTTATGATGGAGTTGTTTTGAATGATGGTTATTATGATTATTATCTGGTCTTGAGTCCAGTGTGTGGGCTAAGATGCTTTCGCCCACTGAAGCCACTTCACTTTGAATGAGATAATTGTGTTAAAAGCAGCCTCACATATCCAAATCGTTCGCTGCAGAACTGTCCAACATGTCTGGAGACAGCTACTTTCACCTCTGGTAAGAACAACTCTGTTTCCATCATAGCTACACTATTTTTGATATCTTTCCAAGAATCCGTCATTAAATCTAAAAAAATTGTTCATATACTGCAAAACATTGTTCATCTTTATTTCCACTGTTTGCGCTTAACTTTTATTAATATATCTTTCAGAACATTTTGATAGCTACATTAGTTGGTCTAAAAACTTACTAAAAACTGTGCTTTAACTTTATAGCTCTAAAGTATTTATGTATATTCTGTTTATTCTATTAGCTATTAATTTATATTAAATGTGTTCCTGTAGCTCAATTGGTAGAGCATTGCGTTATCAAGCGCAAGGTTGGGGGTTCGATTCCCCGGGAACACATGATAGGTAAAAAATTGATAGCCTGAACGCACTGTAAGTCGCTTTGGATAAAAGCGTCTGCTAAATGCATAAATGTAATATTCTCCAAATAAATATTTTGACACTGCTGACTAATTTGGCACTTTTAAACACATTTTGAGACCTCATATCTTATTAATATCTCATTTATTATGTTTTCTCTTTAATCAGGTTAAATTTACATTATTTCATTGCCCCCTCTCTCTCTTTTTTCACTGCATTGTCCACTGTTCTTGTTATGAATAGTAAATTTGTTTTTGTAGGATTTCACAACCTTGTGAGGTTAATTGAAATTGGAAGTGAGTGAAATGGGTAGGAGGAATGAAATACTAATTATAGTGTTTTTTGTGTTTTTTTTTTGTTTTGTTTTTGTTTTTGGAAAGACATGAAGCCAATCTCTGATACAGCTGTACATACAGTGATAAGCAATTGAAGTCATCATGCTACAGGAAATGTGTGTTAGACAAACTGTTCCTCATGCATTTCTGCTGTCGTATATACTGAATTACATGTCATTCCTTTTGCATTGTACCCGACACATCTCAATTAGTATCGCTACTCTGAAATGACAAGCAATTATTTAGTGCATAACTCAAATGCTTGTGTAGAGCTGTTTTTCTAAAGTAAAGACAAATTGTTAGATTGCTAAGGCTTGCTATTCATATTTATTTTTTTATTTTTACAATACATTCAATTTATTTAAAAAAAAAACTGTTCAGTTATTAGAAAACCACAAAAAGTCAAATCTGGATTTTGATGAGTAAATTAACCTTGGCTGGCCCTTCAGTTTTGGGGGATTTGATGAATTTGACATGATTGTCACCCTGAGGCAAAGCCATTTGAATCAACACCTGCCTCACAACAGCCCAGACTCAAGTGTGTATGGAAACAATCACGATGACTGTGTAAATACACTAGATCTCCAGCTGTGATGCACTGATTGTGGAAAGAAGCTAAGAAAAAACAATAAAATGATGAGACGAATATGAAGAGACAGCTGTGTGTCTTCTGCTGTTGAAGCTAATAGTTTACACAAACGATGCATGAGGAGACAAAGGTCAGCTTTTTCCCTTATGCATAAATAGACACTGATTTTTCATAATCAAAAATGCAGTCCATAAATTGTTTAATGAAAATGAAGTATGATTATACTGGTCGATCCTGTTTTGTTCCTCTGGACCTTTGCAACTTATCTGTAGATACTAATGAATGTACTGTTGTTTCCTTTTAACAAAAATGTATTGCTATTAATAAGTAAATATCCTTTATTTGTTGCACTAAATAGATAAATTTGATTTCCATCTTTACAAACTATATTTATTATATTATTATATTATATTATTATATTAGTGTTATATAATTTAATGTTTTATCTGGTACATTTATCAAGTCATACATGAAGGGGACATAATGTACTGCATGAGTCTGAGCATTAATGAGCCCTATTTCATATCTTAATAACCATGAGCATCTTGCATTAGGCATCTGTCGGCATGGCCTTTTTTCCTCATTATGATCTTTATTGTCATTGTAAGGAAATGGCAAGCATAAAATGTCAAACAGTGAGTGAATAATGTTCAGAGAGAGATGATGAACCGCAAATGTAAGTCGAACATATGCCTAAGGCATCAGCCCCACAGTCCAATGGAGAACGTATGACTTCTGTTTCTCTGGATTGATTAATTAAAGTCTTTAATTCATCTTCATATCTTTATAACCTGCTTTGACAGGGTCTTGCTGATAATTTCACACGTTTGGCAATGCAACCTGCAAAATCTGTTTAATTACAAAAGGCAAAGGATCACCAATAGATTATAATCATTGATACAATGCAGAATGTTGCTCAATGCTGGGCTGGTTGATTTTTGGTATTCACTCAGTACCTTTGCTTTTATTGTTACTAACAGCTGGTCACAGCCAAGCATTGCATTGAGTAGCTTATTAATGGGGCAGTTCATCAGACTAAGTGCAGTTATTCCACTTTTTTCAAGGTCTCAATAAGTATTAATATGTGTAGTGTTTACAATCTTAAAATTAGGATTATTGATTGGAACAAACCCCCAAGTATTTAACTGCCATATAAACCAGAATATTCGCAAGAGTGATCCAAATTGAGAGTATTTACTGGATACAGATGCACATTTCAGGATCTTACTATTAAATGAATACTGTGCATTTGGACATACTGAACATGTTGCTTTTTACATAAGCATATTCAGATAGAGAGACTTTTTTTTTACCTACACTCTCAAAAAAGGTTCAAAAGTGGTACCCTTTCAAAAGGTAATAAACCAAAGAATATATACCTTTAAGGTTTTATTATGCACCCTTCATGGCTAAATAAGGTACAAAAGTGTACTTTTGAAAAGGTACCGCCCCCAGTGACAGCTTTTTGCCACAACTTCAGAAACGCCCTTGCAATCACCCATAACACTCAAACATCTGCATAGCTGCACTCTCAAAACATTCAGAACACTTTAGCAACTGTACAGCAGCACACTACCACCACCATAATGCATTAGTATTTTTTGGGGGGTTGGTGAATCATAGAGACTGTGCTTTTTCACTTTGAATAAGAGGCCAGAACAGGTAATGTGTCTGTCTGGCTCATTGTCTGAAATGGGGGGCCGGCCTTTGTACAGAGATTCAGTCCAAGTAGGTTGTGGGCCCAGTGCCCACACTAATCATGAGGTCATTACGGCCACTGCTGGGTCTCCGCCTGTGGGTTGGACCGCACCATTTGTAACCCAACAGAGCAGGAAATGAGGCACTTTAGCTGTGGTAACTCAAGCCCGGGAGATCCAGTTGAGGTAGCACCACTTAAGGAGCCTGATCAAATTGGACCCCTTTGGAAATGAAGGCGGTCAGAGGCCAGGGAGACCTGAAGGGGGGGCGGGGATGTGTCAGTGTGATGCATGACGAGGGGCCTCCTCATGGGCCGAGACTTGAATGACTTCATACAGAGTTATTGATTGCCTCTGGTCCTCCCATCAGCCTGTGATTGATAGTCCTCTTTCTAGAGGTTGAAACATCAGTGCTGGCTTTTTCTCACTGCTTCGAATTATGATGTTTTCCTGGGCTAGTCACATGAGGGAAAGTGCTAAACACAGAAAGCGAAGGAAGGAAAGTGACAGGGAGGGTAAAAAGAGATGATGAAGGTACACAGGAAGAGGTAGCGGCATCTTCTGACAGATTCTTTGTAGGGTGCACGCAGCAAGTGAGCAACATGGCATCTGCCGTCTCCTCCGGCTTGAAAACTGAACCTCGGGCAAGGGAGGGACCTAATGAACACCACAGGAGCTTCATAACAAACAAGAGAAACAGGGAAGCAGCCATGAATATTTCAGCTTTCTGCAGCTCTTCAAGTATAATGCTCTGTCTCTGCAGGACACACAGATAAACAGGCGCATAGAGGTTGGGCAGCAGCCCCTGTTGGGGAGTGTTGTCACCAGTGAAGTGTGAAAGGCTGCTGAAATTGATTGACAGAGAAAAAGATGCTTGTCTATGCTTGCCAATAATTGGGAATTATAATGGGAGTTGAATGCTGTAACTTACTGGACATCCACTCAAGCAAAGAGAGGAAGGAAGTCAGTGTTGATTGATGCAGAGAAGGGTAGAATGGATTGATGGCTTGGATTTGTATGTGGCACGTAACTAGTCTATGAACCGGTAAATTATTATAGGTCTAAATTGGGCCTTTGCAACACCTTTGGTTCAGCAAAGAACCATCATCATATACTGTAAAGAAGTAGTTTTAGCAGTCTAGAGTTCTTGAGGTGATTCTTTTAAAATTAAAAAGTGCATGCTACATCAGTGTTTTTATTTCTGGGTTTGTTAAATCATATATAGGCTCCAACATATACACGGTTTTCTTAAACACTATATTATAAAAAGTTCAGTGTTCTCCAATGACATTAGGCTGTAAAACCTAAAATAAGTAGATCATAAAACATTCACACTGTCAGAGTTTGGGACTGACAACTGCATTTACTTGAATGTGTTAGTCTCGAAATTTGCTGTTTACACTGCAGCTTATAATAGTGGCTTGAATGTTAAAGAATTGCTGGTGGGACTTTGTGACTTTTGCCAATAACTAAACACCAGATTTGGGAGGAATATTTTAAAAACATATTCCATTGCAATTACATATTACTTAATGAAAAAAAAAGTATTCAATAATGTAATCCAAGTACCTCAATGTATTCTGATTACTTTTGGATTCTTTCAAGATCACATAGTATGTAAATAAAGTTAAGTAAAAGCAGTATCAGCAAAGGCAGCATTTAAACTATTTGATTCATAATAGTTGTAACTATACTGTAACTAAATGGCCTGCTATGTGACCAGAACGTATGCAATGTATAAATGTGTATAATGTATAAACATGCAATGTGAACGTATGCAATGTATAAACGTGACTCACATTTCACTGCTGGTTATATATGCTCTATATATAATTGCGTATGTGATGTATGTTTATGTGAAGAATAAAACATCTTGAATCTATACATTGTTTATGTTCAGATTAAAGCGTAACTTAACGTATCCGTGTAACGTATCATTATTTTTGTTTTCTTTGCACAAAAAAAAAAGTATTCTTGTAGCTTCGTAAAATTACGTTTGAACCACTTATGTCACATGGATTGTTTTAACGATGTCCTTACTACTTTTCAGGACCTTGATCATGTTAGGATCCTTGCTGTGTGAAGATTGCATGTTTCTGCTCTCGTTTACCCAATAATCCAAAAACATGCAGAAGAGATAACTGTGTACATTCGTGTGTGTTAACCATGTGATGGGCTGGCCATCCACCCATACAGATTGTTTCGCTTCTTTCAGCCCGAGACTCTGGGTCAGGCAACCCTACAAAGGACAAGTAGTCTGGATACTTTTTATTACTTTAGCTTTCAAAAACATCCTTTTGGCAAAAAAGTTCTGTGACATGGTACAAATAAAACGCTACAAATGCAGCAACTAAATATATCGGTACTTACCATACTGATACTGAAATAACCCTGTCTGCTTGGTAATGGTGCTGTCATTGCCAGAAGTGAAGACACTAGATGTCTCTCTAAGATAGAGAAATCATTAAATATTTTCAGCAGTGCAGGCTTGGATGTAGTAGCAATCACAGTCAATCTGTTGCACTCTTAGAGTCATTGTAGGTTGAGTCAGACCAGAACAACAGCATAACCTCAAAGAAATCAAACGGTCTCTTATCTAGTGCCTGCACTGTAGGTAGAAACTCTATCACACTGTTATATAGCCTGATGTCTGGTGTCATGCCCCATTACAGTATGAGTGTCCAAACATCTGCCTGTTTTAATCTGTCATCTGCAAGTGATATTGCATGCCTTCTTCCATAGGTCACCTCTGCCTAGCAGCAACATGGAGCTGATATTAGAGCAACCGTCAGAAGCCAAGCATGTTATTACAATATTGTGTTACTTTTTGTTGATGAATAATACATAATACAAAGAGATAACCCAACTGTAGGCAGGAACTAGCACAGTCTCCTTCCTCTAGCTGCAATGGGAGGCTATGACTGATTGATACCTGAGCATGTAAAAGCAACAGTGAACTGTAAGTTGAAGTTAATTTACTTGCATAGTGTTGGCTTTTACCTTTTGCTTAATGTTTGGATCTAAAAGCAGGTGTTTCTAGGTTTTTTGCAGAATTAGGGACACCACAGTATTAGTTAAACACATTGCAGTTCTTTGCTAATAGAGGAAAAAAATGATAATAATCTGTTTTTACAAAAGACAAACAGTAGAGCTAACTGTGAAACTGGCTTTATTGGATTTGAGTTGTATTAGTTATGTTAAATGCATTTCTTTTTAATGTCTTCGATGAACTTAGTAAGGGCAGGGCTAGATAACCAAATTTGAGTGATTTGCTTATACCTTCAGGTGTGGGATTGGCTGTAATTCAGTGCTTTGAATGTGTGCTTGTACATGTACCTTGTTTTAATACATGGCTTTGTCACAATGAGACTTCATAGGGATGTGCTTTGATTTGCATCTAAAGTTTCAGGTAAACATTAGTTACATTTTTTTTGATTCAATGATGATGAGTGACTTTGGGAAACCATTGATCATTTCTGCAGTAGCATGGCGAATTAATATATTATTATTAATAATAATACTGTAGTACAACCGGTTAAATATAGTATACTTGGAGTAAAATGAAAAACTTGCAAAACGTTTTGTGTCAAGTGCCATTGTTAACTTCTTAATGTGCATATATATATATATATATATATATATATATATATATATATATATATATATGTTTGGATTGATTTTTCTTATTTTGATAGCTTAAAGATCATTTGTTGTCACTGTAATGCTGTCTTAAAATGAGTCTTTCTTCTGCTTTTTTTCCTCTGCATGCTTTGCCCTGCAAAGGTTAAATTGAAACTTCAACCCACTCACAGCCTTGTAAATTAGCTCAGGTCTCCTTTCTTCCCTTGGAAGTCCTGGCTCCTGTTTCCTTACTCTCCTCAAGTTGCTTTGACTTTTGTTCTTTAAAAAGGTGAAATAAGGTGACTTACCATAGTACAAAATGTATCTTGAAATGTTTCAGAGTGCTGAGCACTTTCATAAAGTTGCTCTCTGGATACAAAGCAGGCAGAGATGACATCTGGGCAAAACAGGTAAACAAATATACAATGAATTCATTATTGCATTACATTTATAATTGTGCCATTTTTGTACACATTATTTCAGTGCAAGACCTTACACCCTACAATACAAGTGCGAAGTGCTGCACCATATTTAAATTAAGCAGGCAAACACACCTCCTTTATATGTAATTTAGCCTTCTTATTAGATTGTACCATTTTCCCACAAAGTATTGCTATTTGCCTTTTACTTTCATTGCAGAATTTTATTAATTAAATGTTTGTGTATATTCTGTTGTGATTGTGGCTGCAATAATTCAGCAAATTGAAGAACGCTTTAACCGGGTATATCTGATGAATATTTCTGATGTGTGGTAATGACTGAAGACTAGTTTGACCCATAGGGCCCTTTTTTAACAATCTAAACCAAAGTGTAAAGCACACGGCGCAAGTGCACTCAGGGCGTGTCCAAATCCACTTTTGCTATTTTAACGACGGAAAAACGGTCCGTGTGCCGGGGCGCATTTTTGGAATGGGTTGTCCCTATTCTCTTAATAAGTAGGGCTAATGGGCGTACGTTCAATACACCAATCAGAGTGTCATCTACCATTCACTTTAAAAGCGAGATGTGCTCGTGGCATGGCTGATCACTATTTACATGGCCGAATTTGTTGGCGGAAAAGCTGAATGCTTCTCAAGCGAAGAAACAGATCTGCTCATGCGCGAAGTTAAAGCGCGCGAGCAGATCATCTACGGGACAAGCAGGAATCCATCAAAGCTTTCCGAGGTCAAGAAGGCGTGAGATGATGCGTTAGATGCAGGCTTTCAAATAGCTCTGCGCGATGAGTCACTTAATATATATTTGTGTGTATTGGCACGATTGTTCAATGAATTAGCCAATTTCATTCATCATGATAAGTAGTAAAATTCAATTAAATTAAATCTATGCATTTAGCAGACGCTTTTATCCAAAGTGACTTACAGTGAATTCAATCAATTTTTGCCTATCATGGGTTCCCAGGGAATCAAACCCCCAACCTTGCGCTTGATGTGCATTGCTCTACCAATTGAGCTACAGGAACACTGTAGTAGTAGTAATAGGCTGAATTGCAAATAGATAGCCTAATTCTAATACAGGCAATGACCATCCAACATTACATTTTTATATTTATGTAGCCTGCACAATAATATTCTTTTACATTGTAATCCTTTTGTTTTTAATATTTGGGATGCTTCTGTGATGCGCATACCTGTGTGTAATAAGCAAAGTCAACCGTGCTGTGGACCAGCCCAGAGGCACATTTTCTACCAACGCGCTCTTGTATTAACAAAACAATATTGCACCATTGACTTTAGACTTTTGACCATGTTTGAGTTGGTCTATGGTGCAGTTTTTTTCAGCTCCTTAAAATAGCACTGCGCCAGCAATGCGCCTGAACATACCTCTGTTTTAGACCAGCACGCCCATGGGCGCACAAATGGGCGCAAATTAAACGATGTGGCGCTGGATGGGAGAATGCGAACGGCGCCGGACTGAAACTAGCAAACACACTTGCGCTGCGCCTTGCGTCGTATTGCGCCGGGTGTATGATAGGGCCCATAGTGTGCAAGCTTTGTATATAGCTGACCAATCATGGTGTGCAATAAGAGAACATAATGCAAATGCACATATAATGTTTGAGGACTGCAGAAAGCATGTCCGTAAGAAATAAATAAATAAAATACCTATAAAAGACCTTCACAACAACCTGTCAAAAAGAAATTATGAAAGTGATATATACTATTGTATTCTAATATATCATACTGAAATATCAAATTTTTTGTCATGGTTCTGCCTTCATGTCCTGGTTTTTCTCTAGTCTTGTGGCAGGATCATGACAGGCCCGTATTTTGTGTACAAGCACATGGCCTTGTCTTTGGGCCATGTGCTTGTGTTGTCTCGTTTCCTTGCCCCGCCCCCCTTGTTACCCTAGTTTTGTCATCATTGATTTCCCTGTTCCACCTGTTGTGTTCATTATTAGCCTCCCTTTATTAACCCCTTGTGTTTCTCTGTCCTTTGTCGGTTCATTGCCAAACGTTGTTTAATATTGTCAAACATTGTCTAATATTGTCGAGTACTGTCAAGCTTTGTCACTGTCCTTCGTTAATTAGATATTGCTGTGAGTATTTTTGTCTAGAGTTCTGTTCTGCGTTTAATGTTAATTGTTTTGTTGTTTTAGTCATCGTCAAGTCTTAGTCAAGTCCTAGTCAAGGCTTTTGCCTTTTTGTCTTGTTTTGCCCCCTCGTGGGTTTTGTTTTCCTATTTTTGTACAATAAACTGTGTTGCTGTGACTACTGTCTGCATTTGGGTTCATCCTCCACCACCCTCATAACAGAATGAACCGACCACGCAAGAACTCAGCAGACAGGATGCTCTCCAATCGTCAGCGACAAGCGGATCCTCTGAGGCACTCCTGGTTGTCATCCCCTACTGACAGGAAGGGGGTCACCCTCCCATATTCGTCCGAGGGTGAGTGGATCCTGCAGAATTATGCCCGGCTATGGGAGAGTTTCTCCCAGGAGGAGTCGCAGGTTTCCCCCTCGATATCCCCACCTTCACCCAAGCTGTCAGTGATCCCGGAGGGTCATGTCCCGGCTGTGGTTACCCAGGGGAATCAGGCTGGCTCCACTTCCACCCCTGAGGCTTCAGTCGTCCCCAAAAGTCTCCGTGGCAAATGAGGGAGACGGATTTCGTGGGATTCTTTGTCAGAGTCATCCTCGACTGAGTCACCGGTGCCTGAGACTGCCTGAGACTGCCTGAGACTGCCCTCCCAACTCCAGTCACAGATCCCGCTGAGCCTCACCCACCGGCCACATGTCCGGCTCTGTCTTCCACACCGCGACCAAAGAGGAAGAGGAGGAGAAAGGGAGCCTCTCGCCCTTCATCTCAGCCGGTCCCAGAGCCCACTACTGCAAGCGCTGTCCTAAGCGCTGTTCCAGAGCCCGCTATGGCAAGCGCTGTTCCAGAGCCCGCTACTGCAAGCGCTGTTCCCGAGCCCGCTGTAGTGAGTGCTGCAGAGAGAGCAGCGGCCGAGTCAGCTGCTGTGAGCGCCGAACCCCAGTCAGCTGCCGTGAGCGCCGAACCCCAGTCAGCTGCCGTGAGCGCCGAACCCCAGTCAGCTGCCGTGAGCGCCGAACCCCAGTCAGCTGCCGTGAGCGCCGAACCCCAGTCAGCTGCCGTGAGCGCCGAACCCTAGTCAGCTGCTGTGAGCGCCATACTCCAGTCAGCTGCCGTGAGCGCAGTACCCCAGTCTGCTGCAGACGATGATCTCCCCGAGTCAGAGATGGGGAGCTCTATACCTTTTTCTGCTCCAAGGTCACCCGCAGTAACTCCTGTCGTCTTGTCTCCTGTTGTGTCCCCTCCTATCTCCCCTGTCAAGGTGCCTACTGTTTCCCCCAAGTCATACCCTCATGTGTCTCCAGCCAAATTCCCCCGGAGTCCCAGTCCTCGTCCCGGAGACCCAAGAACCCCAGTCCTCCCATCCACCCTGGACTGCCCCCTAAGAACTTGTCTTTGGGCCATGTGCTTGTGTTGTCTCGTTTCCTTGCCCCGCCCCCCTTGTTACCCTAGTTTTGTCATCATTGATTTACCTGTTCCACCTGTTGTGTTCATTATTAGCCTCCCTTTATTAACCCCCTTGTGTTTCTCTGTCCTTTGTCAGTTCATTGCCAAACGTTGTTTAATATTGTCAAACATTGTCTAATATTGTCGAGTACTGTCAAGCTTTGTCACTGTCCTTCGTTAATTAGATATTGCTGTGAGTATTTTTGTCTAGAGTTCTGTTCTGCGTTTAATGTTAATTGTTTTGTTGTTTGAGTCATCGTCAAGTCTTAGTCAAGTCCTAGTCAAGGCTTTTGCCTTTTTGTCTTGTTTTGCCCCCTCTTGGGTTTTGTTTTCCTATTTTTGTACAGTAAACTGTGTTGCTGTGACTACTGTCTGCATTTGGGTTCATCCTCCACCACCCTCATAAAAATTTTTTAAGGAATATCATGCAACCAAGGTATTTTTATTTTTATTAACATTTATTAAATGTTAAATTGATCTAGGAGGTTGCCAGAATGTTGCAAGGTTGTTAGGGTGCTTAAGGTGGTTGCTTACTGGCCCAAATGAAGAGTCCATTAACTTCAGTACCTCAGACATTAAGTGTGAGCAGCAATAGTGATGCTTACTTAGCAAGGGCCACTTAAAAATGCATATGCTAATGCACCTCATAACTTCTGAGTACTGTACTATAGGTAGGGGAGGTCATGTTACACACTCACACCCAATGTCTTGTGATTTCTGAGTGCTGAGGTGGGCTAGTCTTATCTTTCGTTTTCTCCTGTGTCTCTGTGTCAATGAGTTTTGTAACATATATAATATCCATTCATTATTGAACATGCCTGAAAGATCCTCACACACTTTCCATTGAGTCCTACATGTGTTCAGTTACATGCTACGTGGTCTCAATGTTTAGAAGGCTAATCACTCGGCATAAGTAATGACCGATAATGTCCTGTCATGTTTAGATGATTTGGTTGTTTTCTTAACTTTTGCATGTTTTTACCAAAAAGAAGGTAGGCCAACATGCTTCTTTCTTTTGACTGCATCCTGAAACAGAATAACTTAATTGCCACTTTCTACAAATGAGTACAACATTTGTTTTGTAAATGGAATCAGAGTTTTGTTCTTTGTACAACAAAGGGTGAAAGGAGCCACTGCCAAAAGAAAGATTTTACAGGAGTAGGTAAAAGGATAGAAGATTTAGCGTAAATTACAACATCTCTCAGTGGGGTCTAGTTGGTTTGCGACCAAATGTTGGTTGTAGTTGCTGATAAACTTATATTTCTGTTTGATCATTTTATTAACACAGTATCTGTCATAACAGGGTTGAATGATTGAGCTAGATGTATTCAGGCAGCATGACAATTTGTATAAAAATTGAGAAAGTGGAACCAGATTATGTATAGTACTTCTCCTTCCACCATGTGAAAAATTAATGGAAAAAACCTTCTCTAATAAACAAGTAATAGCATAACAATTTGTACCATAGACAAAATTGCAATTTCAATAGATTAAATACTAAACACTGCATGAAAGAGCTTTCTCTGGTGTAAAACCCCTAACAACGTGTAAATATGCTTCTTAAGCTAATCCGTCTGGTTACTTTCTTTGGGCTAGAGAGGTAGTTTTCCTGGAGTTATATTCTTAGTTGTTCTAACTAGCTTTGGCGCCTGTATCAATGAGTATCTAAATGAGGAAAGGCTCATGGCGTAGGCGACTAATTCCACTTAATCCTAACATATCTTCTGCTGCTTAGTTTTGTTTCTGGTGCCAGGCATGGCTCGCTGGGATTAGCTTTAGCTGTGGTCAACTCCTCCACAAGTGTTCACACACTTCGACTGCTTCAGCAGGGTCAATATGGAATTATTCAACAAAATGTTCATCGACCATTTAAGAAAGGAATGTAAGTGACATGTTGAACTATGCAGTTTTATCTTAAAAGTGGGTTTAATTGCAGTTAGAGTAGAAAAAGTGCTGGTTGAACTTTCAACCGGTAGGGTTACAAATGATAAGTCTGGTAGAGAGACTGTATAATAATTTGGTGATTACTAACAGTAGTTAAATAATTTCAAGCTTGATTAACTATTGTTTGGAATTTATGTGTTTTTTTTTTCTTTTTTCTTTTTTTTTTTTAAACAGAAGTGGCATGGTTGCTCTAAAAAATAGTGTTTTTTATATATATATATATATAAAACAATGTTTAGACATATTATTACTTTGAACTAACAGGATAGTTTAATCAAACCTTTTTTTTAAAATGAAATTTCAAACCCATATTCTAATTTATTTTTTTTTTTTAGAAAAACAATAGGACAATGTTTAAAGAATGTTTACATAATCAGTTTTCACACAATTCTGCACAATTTAACTGCCTTAGTAATGTTTAACGGCCATTAAAGGCCAACTATTCTAAAAGTGGACCCTACAATGCTCTACAACAATAATTTAAAAAAGGGAAAAAAGAAAAAGAAAACGAGGTATAATTATTAAGGTGAGTGATCGGATACCTGATATTGTGGAAGAAAACAGACAAATTCCTGTATGCTTGTAAGCCAAACTCAGATAAGCATTAAAGGGGTCATACTGCATGATGTGATATCAAGTTGTCCTTTCTCTTTGGAGTGTTACAAGCTGTTGTGAATACAACCCGAATTCCGGAAAAGTTGGAACGTTTTTTAAATTTTAATAAAATGAAAACTAAAGGAATTTCAAATCACATGAGCCAATATTTTATTCACAATAGAACATAGATAACGTAGCAAATGTTTAAACTGGGAAATGTTACACTTTTATCCACTTAATTAGCTCATTTAAAATTTAATGCCTGCTACAGGTCTCAAAAAAGTTGGCACGGGGGCAACAAATGGCTAAAAAAGCAAGCAGTTTTGAAAAGATTCAGCTGGGAGAACATCAAGTGATTAATTAAGTTAATTGATATCAGGTCTGTAACATGATTAGCTATAAAAGCTTTGTCTTAGAGAAGCAGAGTCTCTCAGAAGTAAAGATGGGCAGAGGCTCTCCAATCTGTGAAAGACTACGTAAAAAAATTGTGGAAAACTTTAAAAACAATGTTCCTCAACGTCAAATTGCAAAGGCTTTGCAAATCTCATCATCTACAGTGCATAACATCATCAAAAGATTCAGAGAAACTGGAGAAATCTCTGTGCGTAAGGGACAAGGCCGGAGACCTTTATTGGATGCCCGTGGTCTTCGGGCTCTCAGACGACACTGCATCACTCATCGGCATGATTGTGTCAATGACATTACTAAATGGGCCCAGGAATACTTTCAGAAACCACTGTCGGTAAACACAATCCGCCGTGCCATCAGCAGATGCCAACTAAAGCTCTATCATGCAAAAAGGAAGCCATATGTGAACATGGTCCAGAAGCGCCGTCGTGTCCTGTGGGCCAAGGCTCATTTAAAATGGACTATTTCAAAGTGGAATAGGGTTTTATGGTCAGACGAGTCCAAATTTGACATTCTTGTTGGAAATCACGGACGCCGTGTCCTCCGGGCTAAAGAGGAGGGAGACCTTCCAGCATGTTATCAGCGTTCAGTTCAAAAGCCAGCATCTCTGATGGTATGGGGGTGCATAAGTGCATACGGTATGGGCAGCTTGCATGTTTTGGAAGGCTCTGTGAATGCTGAAAGGTATATAAAGGTTTTAGAGCAACATATGCTTCCCTCCAAACAACGTCTATTTCAGGGAAGGCCTTGTTTTTTTCAGCAGGACAATGCAAAACCACATACTGCAGCTATAACAACAGCATGGCTTCGTCGTAGAAGAGTCCGGGTGCTAACCTGGCCTGCCTGCAGTCCAGATCTTTCACCTATAGAGAACATTTGGCGCATCATTAAATGAAAAATACGTCAAAGACGACCACGAACTCTTCAGCAGCTGGAAATCTATATAAGGCAAGAATGGGACCAAATTCCAACAGCAAAACTCCAGCAACTCATAGCCTCAATGCCCAGACGTCTTCAAACTGTTTTGAAAAGAAAAGGAGATGCTACACCATGGTAAACATGCCCCGTCCCAACTATTTTGAGACCTGTAGCAGAAATCAAAATTGAAATTAGCTCATTTTGTGCATAAAATTGTAAACTTTCTCAGTTTAAACATTTGCTATGTTATCTATGTTCTATTGTGAATAAAATATTGGCTCATGTGATTTGAAAGTCTTTTAGTTTTCATTTTATTAAAATTTAAAAAACGTCCCAACTTTTCCGGAATTCGGGTTGTAGATAAGATCCCTAAATTTGCAAAGAATAAAGTCTCTAAAAAGTTAAAACTCCTCCACACCTCATTTAAACTTGCCCCCACACATCCATGTCCCTGTGTGGGAAGATTTGCATAACACCGCCCAAATGTTCAAGCAAAGAAAGGAGTAACTTTTGTTCTTGCTGTAGTAGCGACGCCGTTGTGGAGATGCTGTTTCATTGTGAAAGCAAAGCTACTTTGTTTGGTCTTCAAAAAGAGGACACAACTAGAAATCAGTGGTTAAGATGCATTCACAACACTGTTCCAGAATAGTTCAACCCAAATATCCAGATGTGTGCAACATTTTATGGAGGACGAGGACTGTTCCCTGGGAGACAAGCCTACAATGCTGGTCTTCTGACAAATAATGCTGACTCACAGCCTGTAAGTATGTTTCCATATTTAGAGGATTTGCCACTGATGATTCAAAGTGAGTTTTGAGCAGTTTAGAGTAGACGATTGTTTGTCGACGTTGTTTGTCGATTCTCAGATCACAAATGCAGACATGGTTTTATGTTTACGTGGCACGATGCAACCTGTAAAAAACAGTATATGTCATTATAATCAGTATTTATGTCCCCACTGGATGCTTCCAATGCCTCGTTTGTAATGGGTTTTATTGGTTTTGTCTCGTCGAGCCGGGACACACACATAACAAAGCGCTGGATAGCTGGCCAATCAGCTATCAAATAAGCTTTGTAAAAATCTACACGTCTCAGAAAGACAGGGCATAGAGGAGAACCAATAATTTACAGTATGTGGAAAATAATGTTTTTTGAACCTTAAACCACATAAACACATTTCATTACACCAAATACACAAAATAACGATCTTTTTTAGCAACGTTATACAAGCCCTTTAAAGCATTTCTTAGCAGAGCTCTAGAAAGTCAATATTCATTTTGAGACAATAGAAATATTCCCTTTGAAATCCATTCTGTCTGGTGTGATAATTGAATGGTCTCTTTGTGAAATTAGCTTACATGCTAAAATACACAATGCAGCTTTTTCACTGTCCAGGCTAATGCTGGAGTTCATTAGGAATCCCATTCTTCTCTGTGGTTTTATAGCTGGCACAGCAGGTTATGGTAGCCAGAGTGGTTCGTACTGTTTGACACATGCAGAGAACAAAAACGAATTCAGGAAAGCTGCTTGAATCAGGGTATCCGTTATTTACTCACATTAAAGAGACATGCCTGCATTCTCTATCACAACAATAATGAGACTATTATGAGGCGCTTAAGCCACAGGGAGCAAGAGCTTTGTGGGAACTATTTAAATGAAAGGAAGGGATGCAACATTGGCAACAATCCTCTTATCTACTTCAGTTTTATTACTGAATGTTATAACACAAACAGTTCCTCTCAGTTCAAGGGAAAACAACTTTGTTTGAATGTATTCTACTATTTGTTTAAGTGATCAGACATAAGATTTGCTTTTGATCAGGTGTGTCCAAACCTTCACCTGTAGGGTTCCTAGCATTGTCTCAATTTCAAAGGCTGCATCCTCCAATGCATCCTTTGCAGCGTTTGTACATTTTTGTAATTTTAGATATTTGATTGATTTGAAACGAAGTACTTACATTTCCACTCAATAGCATCCTGTTATCATTTACACAATTAATCTTGGGAAAGTCTGGGTCGTGAAGGATCCATCTGCTGTATCTTTCATGTCCTGGGAAAGTATGTTTCAAGGATCCATTTTAATGAGATTTAGAGAAGGAACGGTTTTTGTCTCACTGTTGTAATGCATTCAGTCTTCAAATGTGGCCTCTGTATTGGGACTAGGCATGTGCCGGTATTAGGTAATGCAATATATCACGGTAATAAATATGCACGATATTGTTATCATGGGCACTTCTAAATGCCGTGAATAATGATGCATTACAAATCATTCAGAATTTGGGATGCATTATGCAACTGGTCAAAATGCACAACACCACTGTATACTGCTTGAAAGAGCTGTACACTCTGATGTAAACAAGCACGAATGAGAAGCACATGGGAGAACACGTGAGAGATGCTGAATGAAAGCACATTCCCTCTCTGACAGCAGATGACGCTGAACTGCAGAAAATGCAGCCGTTACCCTGGGAACCCCATAAATAAAGCAGCTGCTCTACTTTCTAAAACGTGTTTTAATAGATTTAAATAGCCATTCAGATTTGTGGATTTGCTATGGTGTTCATCACAGTGCCAAATACTTAAATATGTAGACTTAATAGGCTATTCATTTTCAAATTATTTTTTACATTTTAATCTTGACTACAACATACCCTAGATATTGTTTGAAGGTGTTTTGATTGTTTATTGTTTGTTCACACTTATCATCAGTTAATTCATTAGTTAACATAAACTGCCAATTAAAAATTCTTCTGAACATTCATCAATCTTAGGCATTCTAATGTTTAACAACACGTCAGTAAAATCAAAAGTTGCAACTGTGTTATTTAATGAGCTAACATGAACTAATACTTGTATTTTTAACAAAGATTAACAACTTCTGTAGCAAATGTAGCTATTGCTCATGTGAATGTTAACGCATTAACTAAGGCTACCTAATGAGGGTTTTTTTTTAAGTGATTACTATTGGTCATATAGTTCTGTTGCACTTTAATCTATGTAAAATGTTTAACTTTATACATTTTTCTGTTTTGGTTTATTGTATTTAAATATTCAGTTATTTTTGTTATAAGAAAAAAAGTTATTGATTCTGTTATACTGTATTATGGCCACTTTCTTGAAACTAAATTTCAATATCGTGATAATACTTTATACCATGATAAAAACATTAGCAATTAACCACAACATGAAAATTTGATACCGGCATATCGGTAATTGGGAAACAGTAACACACCAGCTTGGAAGATCCAAGTGATCCTGATGACCTTGATTAGGCCCTGATGTGTGTTTAATCAGGGCGAGAGCTAAAAATTGCTGGAAGGTGGCCTTCCAGGAGCAGGACTGGACACCCCTTTTCTTGGAGGAGAGGAAAATGGCAAAATTTGGATTTAACAAAATACATATCTAGAAATCAGAATTCCATAAACACTTGGCTCTTTTAATTTAGGACAGTGAACAGCCAACTAGCAAACACCTAGAGCACATCAACCACTACAAAGCAATGCCCTGCAAGCCACCCATAATACTCTAGCATACTTGTTTGCACAGGCAAGCATAATTCATGTTTTTTCAGAACTTGTAAAACTCTGATAATTCTATGGGGTAAGTTTCTGTCAAACTTTTTGCATTGTGTAAATCGAAATATGTTTTCTTTCTCTATGTTATAGTTATTGCTATAGGTTTTGTCAAGCAATATCCACATAATGTTGGCTTTGAAGAAAAAACTTCTGAACCCTTTGTAAATTGGTTCACGGCATCCTTTGATCTTTCAGACCTTGATAATATCTTCCTGCTTTTCTCGTAAATTGAACCAAAAAGTTTTAGTATAAAGTTTTCTATCCCATCCACAATGACAGGTAAAAGCCAACAACTTTTGCAAAAAGTCTGAGGGATTCGCTAAGTCAGACATAATAATGGGTGAGTTTATCAGGTAGAACCTTTCTACTGTAAATATGGATTTTTGTTAATCCTGAACCAACATTGCTGTCATACAAAAATAGTCCTAGCTGTACCAAGACTAATTTTAAAGCCCATGCCTTACATATTAGTGCGTATTTTCATGCAGAACTTCTTTTACTCATCACTTTGTTGTTAAAAGGTGTTATCTCATTTGTACAGGCATCACAAGTGAAAAACAACTTCCAAGTTAACAACTATAAGTCACATGGAAAAAGAACGGGCAGCCATCTGAAACTCAAGTCTCAATGTTTGCTCTTTTTTAATAGGAGATCGCTCGGGAAGATGTTTCCTCACTCGGGAAAATCCATCATCTTTGACAGCTTTCCAGATCCATCTGACACCTGGGAGATCATTGAGACTATTGGTAAAGGGACTTATGGAAAAGTTTATAAAGTGCTTAACAGATTCGATGGCAGCAAAGCCGCCGTCAAAATACTGGATCCGATCCATGTGAGTAAAACCCTGCTAGATCAAACCTGTATGTGGTGTGTGTTTTTAGGTCACAAAGAAAAACAACAAACATGCACATTGAACCCTGAGTTGTAATTTTTAAACAAAGAGCAAACTCAAGGTCAGATTTGCACAGAACTGAGGTTAAAAGCAGAGAGATCTTGTAGGCCCTTCAGGTTCAATTAGTTCACATTTGTGCACATATGCGTGTATTTGCACATTTGTGTCTACCTATCAGAGTGTTTACGCCTTAAGACAGGCCTACAGTCAATTACTGACCACTGAGAACATCTACTCGCCACTGTCATATTAAGAAGAGAACATCTATATCCTGCAGATAATGCCAAAAGGCTCTCTCTCTCTCTTATTATTTCTCTAGCCACACACTCTATCTTTTAGTGACTGGGCAAATAAAAGGGCCCCTAACAGCACATACCCAGACTAATCATGATGAGACGGCTTTTCAGAAAATGTGCAATTTGTGTTCATTTACTTCACAAGAGTTTCTCCAGTTCACCCTTTCAAGGTCCTGAAAGGAGGCTTGGAAGTATTTCAAAGGCTTTTGGCTGCCAGTATATTTAAAATTACTCCTCTAAATCAAATAAATCTACGCTTAATTTAATAGACTGCAGCTGCCGTGGTCATTGTACCTCAGATATTCACAAATATTTATTCTCGCCACTTTCCAAGCACAGGAAATGCAGTAATCATGTGTAGCAATAGAAATATGGAGCACTTTTGAAGCCAAAAGGCATCACAGAAAAGACCAATGCACCGTATCCATTAAAATTCGAAATTCAGGGGTTGTTTTTCCTCCAGGTTCAATCAGTAAACAGTAATTTTCCAACACTGGAGGCGTGGAAGCCAACAAACATTATTTCAATATATCCCTCATGTGCAGTGTAGCACTGTGGCCTGTGGGGCTTTATTAATGCTGACATTTCATGGCCATTGCAGTTTTGCTAAATTCAATAGATAAAGTGACCTGCATATATATATATATATATATATATATATATATATATATATATATATATATATATATGTATGTGTGTGTGTGTGTGTGTGTTATTATTATTATTTTTTGTTTGTTTGTTTTTTGCATCAGTGACTCTCTTTGAAACATTAAACACTGAATAGTTTAAGAAATTTTTCTTTTTACTCAAAAATGAAAGTAGATGTTTGGACCATTGCCCTGTGTCTCTGTCACACCCAGGGGCTGGCTATGCTTTAACTAAGCCACACCCCTTCTCAACTTCCACCTCGAGGAGGTCCCCAAACCCGACCCAATGGCCAAACAACACGAGAACAAGTAAGTGATAAAACAATCTTTATTTAAATATTTAAAAATAGCTTAGGGAATAGGGAAAAGGGCAATTAAAACTAAACTCTGACTCGGCCCTCCAGATGGGCTATGGCCGGGAAGAGGTCAGGGAGCAAGGGGGCCACGGGGATCCGGGGCGTGGGGCTCGGGCCCCGGCCTGAGTCTTAGGTATCCGTAGCGCCCTCCTTCTTCCTCCTCTTCGCTGAATACAGCTCACGGTAAGTACTGGTTCACACAGTTCGTTCTCGAGGTGCCCACTCTCTTTCTCTTCCTCCACAGGCAACGGCTCTTCGCTGATTACAGCTCACAGTAAGTACTGATTCACCCAGTTCGTTCCTTGGGTGCTCACGCTCTTTCTCTTTCTCCACAGGCAACGGCTGGGACACACAGGCACAGTTAGTTCAGCTTGGTTTTGCTCTCACCTCTTCGCTGATTACAGCTCACAGTAAGTACTGGTTCACACAGTTCGTTCCTTGGGTGCTCACTCGCTTTCTCTTTCTCCACAGGCAGCGGTCGCTTTCTCTTTCTCCACAGGCAGCGGCGTAAGTACAGGTTTCCTCAGTCTCTCCTCGTGTTACCCACTCTCTCTCCTTTTCTCTCCACAGGTATCAACTTGGGCACAATAGCACAGTTAGTTTGCTTCGAATGGCTCTCACCTCTGGGCTGGACACAGCGTACTGTAAGTACAGGGTTCGCTCTATTCCTCCTCGTGTTATTCACTCTCTCTCTCCTTTTCTCTCCACAGGTATCAACTTGGGCACAATAGCACAGTTAGTTTGCTTTGAATGGCTCTCACCTCTGGGCTGGACACAGCGTACTGTAAGTACAGGGTTCGCTCTATTCCTCCTCGTGTTATTCACTCTCTCTCTCCTTTTCTCTCCACAGGTATCAACTTGGGCACAATAGCACAGTTAGTTTGCTTTGAATGGCTCTCACCTCTGGGCTGGACACAGCGTACTGTAAGTACAGGTTTCCTCTGTTTCTCCTTGTGTTACTCACTCTCTTTCCTTTCCTCTCCACAGGTATCAACTTGGACACAAAACACAGTTACTCTGCTTTGGATGGCTTTCACCTCTGGGCTGGACACAGCGTACCGTGCTATCTCCGGAGATCTGAAGCACGCTCACAACATATACTGTACTGAACTAGGCTAGGGCCAGCAATCTCCTTGTCCTCCCACGCCGAAGTGCGTGAAGGCGGGGGTTTATCTGACAGGACACACGGCAATACACAGCAGCCCACAGCAATATACAACACCACGTCAAAATTATAGGTTTTCACAGCACGAAGACTCACCCACCACACTCAGTGTACGGAAAGGACACCCGTCTTCCTTCACTTCGCTTGGTTCGGATCTGGCGATGGAATATGCGGCCTAGCTAGTGATGTCGTCGTTGTGACTACTTCAATAAGTATTCCTTCGGCTCTCCCACCACACTATATTAGGGGTAGGGCCACCCTCCTCCTCCTGGAGAGTTCTACACAACGCCAGGTCAATATACAGGGCACTTTCGACTGGCTCTTAGTACTCACATCAATGCCACTTCCAATCCCCTTTTTCACGTCGTCTCAGTTCGCCGTATAATCTGTTCACTTCTCAACCTTTAAGGTTCGCGATGTCTCCACAATCATACAATTCCAGCCTGAGGGAGAGAGAGAGTTAGACAGCTACCAGCAGCGTACCAAGACGGGCACAACCCAGTGCTTCACACACACCAAAAAGAGCTTCCCAGACTGTGAAATAACTTGGCCTTAAGTACTGCCTTGTCCAGCGTATCCTCCAATCACCAACCGCTGTCCCTAACTAGGCACAGGTGCATCGAATTCCCTGATTTTCCTTCTTACGGCGCTACCGGAAGTTCCGGTGTTCTGTTTTTCCGGTCCGGGCGGAAACACTTCCGGGCGGAACCAAACTTCCCGAATTTTGGTTCCGCCCCTAAAGATCGTCACCTTGTGACATCCTCCCCCGCCCATCCGTTCTAGTCCCTAGAACGTCCTCGGGCTGTCCACTCCCCATAGCGGGCAGGGGGTCGGCCTCGGTTCTCTCGCTGGGATCGTCTCACTGGTGAATCGGGCTCAGCTTGTTCAGGGGCTGCTTCTGGTTCTCTCGGGGCGATCGGGGGTGGTGCCACCACGGGTCTCCCTGGTACCACAGCCCAACCTTCAATCCAGGGGGCCGCTGGTACAGGTTCCGTGGGGACTTCTTCCACGGCTTCAGGGTAGTTAGGGCATGGGCGAATCATGTTCCGGTGCACCACACGGTCGGGGCCTGACTTCCCTTCTGGCCGGATGGTATAGACCGGCTGCCCCGGCCTCTGCTGCCGGCAGACTACATAAGGGGTGGCCTCCCAACGGTCACTCAGTTTCCCCTTCCCCTGCCGCCGATTATCTCTCACCAACACCCTCTCTCCTGGCAGTAGAGGGGCTTCTCTAGCAGTCCGATCATACAACCGCTTACTTTTCTCTCCTGCCGTCTGTATCCTTTTCGACACCTGCTCGTAGGCGAAATGCAAGCGCTGGTGATGGCGCCCCACCCACTCCGTTACACTTGCTTCCTCTTGGTCGGCTATCACTCCTAGGACCAGGTCAGTAGGCATTCGTATGTGTCTGCCAAACATCAGGTAAGTGGGAGCGTAACCCGTAGTACTATGTATACTGTTGTTATAGGCCTGTAGGAGGTTTGGCAAGGCACTCACCCAATCGTCCTGCCGTTGTTGGTCCAAGGTCCCCAGCAGCCCCAATAGGGTCTGATTGAATCTCTCACAGCCGCCGTTCCCCTGAGGATGATACGAAGTGGTGTGAGTTTTCGTGCAACCGTACAACTGGCATAGTTCTCTAATTACCCTGGACTCAAAGTTGGCTCCTTGATCGGAGTGCAGAAACTCCGGGCATCCGAACGTCTGGAAGACGGCCCGCCATAAAACTGTAGCGGTGGTGGTTGCAGTCTGGTCGAGGGTGGGGATAGCCCAAGCGTACTTTGTGAACAAATCCGTTATTACCAAGATGTTCTGGTAGCGATCTCGTGGTCGGCCCAGTGTCAAGAAGTCCATAGCCATGATATGAAGGGGGGCCTTCGCATGGATGGGTACCATTGGCGCTCGGACCTCCCGTCTGGACTTAAACAATATGCATCTCGGGCAAGCTTGAATTAGGGCGTGCACCGATGCCTCTAGCCCGGGCCAAAAGAAGAATCTCCTAAGCAGGGACACGGTCCTCTCCTGTCCCTGATGCCCCAACTGGTTGTGGTACGCCGAAACTAAAGCCGTTACCTCATCTGCGGGTACCACGATCTGGCGTACTTCTTCGCCCAACTTCGGGTCACTGACCCTTCTGCACAAAACGCCATCTCTCAGCTCCAGCCTGTCCCATTGCCCCAGCAGCCTCCTCCCAGTATCCGTCTGGGCTAACCTCTCCGCTGGCGTCAGCCGTCGGCCCTGTTCCAGCCATTCTCTTACCAGCCGCACATCTTGATCCCTGGCCTGTCTCTCCCTCCACCGACGGGGATCCCATCCCCAGTTCTCAGGCACGGCCTCTTGTCTGCTGCCTGGTGCCTCTACTGCTCCTACCATATAGCCCTCCTCCGGGCTGGCCCCTCCGGGGCTTTCCGCTTCGGGCAGCCTTGAGAGGGCGTCCGCGTTCGTGTGTTCACGCCCTGGTCGGTACTGTAGTTGATAGTCAAAGTTGGCCAGTTGGGCCACCCACCGCTGCTCCACGGCTCCCAGCTTCGCCGTCTGCAAGTGTACTAAGGGGTTATTGTCTGTAATGATCGTCACCTTGGCACCCCAGAGGTAGTCTTTAAATTTCTCACTTAGGGCCCACTTCAACGCCAGCAGCTCCAATTTGAAAGAACTATAGTTCGCATCGTTCCTCTCGGCTGGGTGGAGGCTCCGGCTGGCGTACGCGATGACCCTCTCAACTCCGTCCTGCCGTTGAGCCAACACCGCTCCCAGCCCGAGATTGCTGGCATCTGTATACAAAAGGAATGGTTTTGTGAAATCTGCGTATGCCAAGATAGGGGCCTGTAGCAGCTCCTGCTTCAATGTCTGGAACGCCGACTCACAATTTGCATCCCAGTCTACGTTGGGCGACCCCCGGCCCCGGTTACGACCTGTGCCAACCAGCAACTGATTAAGGGGTTTAGCAATTTTTGAAAAGTCCTTTATGAAACGCCTATAGTATCCCACAAATCCTAAAAAGGATCGCACTTGCCTCACTGTCCTCGGGGCCTTCCAGTCCTTCACGGCCGATACCTTTCCAGGATCTACGGACACTCCAGCCGCACTGACCACGTGGCCCAGAAAGTTGACTTCTCTCCGTAGTAAGTGACACTTATTGGGCTGTAGTTTCAATCCGTACTTCTCCATGGCCCGAAAGACTTCCTCGAGGTGCCTCAGGTGTGAATCAAAATCTGGGGAGTAGACAATCACATCATCCAGGTAAACTAATACTGACTCCATTAACTGACCTCCCAAGCACCGCTGCATCAGCCGCTGGAAGGTGGCCGGAGCGTTACAGAGCCCGAAAGGCATCCGGTCCCATTCAAATAGTCCAAACGGGGTTGTAAAGGCAGTCTTCTCCCGGTCTGCTTCGGCCACCTGCACCTGCCAGTAGCCACTGGCCAAATCTAGGGTAGAGTACCATGCCGACTGCGTGAGGCTGGCAAGCGAATCTTCGATCCGTGGCAAGGGGAAAGCGTCTTTCTTAGTCACGAGGTTCAGCTTACGGTAGTCCACGCAGAATCTCCAAGCCCCCGTCTTCTTTTGCACCAGCACTATGGGGGCCGCCCACGGGCTGCTGCTTTCCCTAACAACTCCTTGCTTCAGCATGCCTTGCAGGAGTGTACGTACCTCGGTATACAAAGTGGGCGGAATTGGGCGATACCTCTCCCGGCTGGGCCCTGCATCCCCGGTAGGTATATGATGTTGTACCACCTGGGTGCATCCGTAGTCTTCATCGTGGGTGGCGAACACATGCTGCCATCTCCGAAGGAGGGCCTGTAACTTCTGTGTCTGTGCCTGCTCTAAATCCTCCCCTTGTAACGACTCACCCGCCAGGTGGCTCGGCACACTCCTCTCCATACCACCCCATGGGGTGTCTACTTGTGTCAGGGCCACCTCGATGACAGTGGGGCACACCTGACGAAAACTAATATCCCTCTCTTCCCTTACTTGGTGGGATGTAACCGTTGTCAGACGGGCTAATCGTTGGTGCCGATGTAGTTGCACCGCGTATGGATGTACATTCCGTATCCTCACGGGGACTCTCCCCCGCCGGACCGTCGATAGTCCTCGTGCCACTTCCACTTGTGGACAATCCACATGGGGCTCCACCAGCACCCACTCTTCTGGGCCCGCTCTTCGGGGCGGTACTCGCGCCCACACAACAGCCTCACTTTTTGCGGGGACAGACAAAGCAAAACGACACATCACTCTTCCTACCTCTTCCTGTTCCCTGCGGACTTGGCTCATTTGCACCCTTCGACAGTCAGCTACCACACACTCCCACTTGGGCCTCTCTGCAGGTGGTATCTTCGATACGGGCCTAGCCCGAAATAGCTCTTCCCAGCAATCAGCGAGGACATTCATGCCCAACAGGGCTCGATGTGCACCCAGACAATGGTCTTGCACGATAATCACACCTTTCTGGGGGACCATCACTCCGTGAACCTCTAGGTCCGTCAATCGGTAGCCAATATATGGGATGTCGAGGCCGTTTGCGCCCTTCAGAGTAAGCCAGGGGGCCTCCGCCCCTGGTGCCCCTTGTTTCCCAAACACTTCTTCGGATAAACTCTCAGCAAACAACGTCACTTGGGAGCCTGTGTCTACCAGGCATTGAATCTCCTTGCCGCACACTCTCACCTTCGCCACGGGGCTACGCCCAATCATCTGGCTCCTAGAGCCATATCCTCTTCCAGGGTCTTCTCGAGGGGTCCCGGCCACACGACCCACAGTGGCCGGCCGACCTAAAAACCCCCTTCTGACGCCCTGCGGGGCCCACACTGGCGGCTATAGCGACCTGGTTTGCCACAGCGGTTGCAGATGGGTCGCCCTTGCTCGTCCCATTCGAAACGGGGCCGGTTAAAGTGGTTCGGGCGCCTGAACGGCTCTCGGCCTCCCTCTGAGTACACTCGGTCTCGGGGCGCCGGCCGTGGTTCCTCCCGCGCCCGTCCTTGGCGCAATTCTCCTACGAGGGCTTTAGACAGTTCAGACATCTGATCGCGGACATCTTCCAAAAGTTCAGCCTTCAGTGCTTGCTTCCAGTCAGGGCCTCCGGGTTGTGCTGGTGCTACTTCACTGACAACCGCACACACTGGGGAACCACTCACCTCAGTCTCATCACCTTCCAGGGCCAGTGCCTCTTTCTTCAGATCTTCAAACGTAAGACCCGGGTCCCTTCGAAACTGGATACGTAGGCTCTGTCTCACCGGACCCTCCTTCAACCCCAGAAGAAACTGGTCCCGCAATAGAGTCTCTCCATCTCCCAACCCGTGGTCCCGACGGGTCTGTAGTCGGGCGAATTGCTCTCGCAACCTCAGGGCGAAAGCTCTAATCGGTTGGCGGGGGCCCTGCTTACAATTGAAGAACTGGGAGCGAAGGGCAGCTACGGGGGTGTGGTCACCATACTGTTCAGTGAGGAACTGGAACACGGTTTGGGCGTTGGCTCTAACGGCTTCGGGGGCGGCATGCACCTCTCGCCGCGCTTCTCCATCCAGGGAGTTTAACACAAACTGAAGCCGCTGGGCTGCACTAAGGCCCTGTAGGTCGGCCAAGTACTCTAGTTGAGCCTTCCATTCAGACAATCGTACCTCGGATTCTGTCCCCCCATATTTTTGAATCCAGGGGCTCCCCATAAAAACGGGCATGGCACGGGGTTGGGCTGAAAGCCCCGCGTTGTCGGTCATTGGACGACCTTGGTTACTCAACTCGAGGTGGAAACCCTGCCGACTACGCCAAATCTGTCACACCCAGGGGCTGGCTATGCTTTAACTAAGCCACACCCCTTCTCAACTTCCACCTCGAGGAGGTCCCCAAACCCGACCCAATGGCCAAACAACACGAGAACAAGTAAGTGATAAAACAATCTTTATTTAAATATTTAAAAATAGCTTAGGGAATAGGGAAAAGGGCAATTAAAACTAAACTCTGACTCGGCCCTCCAGATGGGCTATGGCCGGGAAGAGGTCAGGGAGCAAGGGGGCCACGGGGATCCGGGGCGTGGGGCTCGGGCCCCGGCCTGAGTCTTAGGTATCCGTAGCGCCCTCCTTCTTCCTCCTCTTCGCTGAATACAGCTCACGGTAAGTACTGGTTCACACAGTTCGTTCTCGAGGTGCCCACTCTCTTTCTCTTCCTCCACAGGCAACGGCTCTTCGCTGATTACAGCTCACAGTAAGTACTGATTCACCCAGTTCGTTCCTTGGGTGCTCACGCTCTTTCTCTTTCTCCACAGGCAACGGCTGGGACACACAGGCACAGTTAGTTCAGCTTGGTTTTGCTCTCACCTCTTCGCTGATTACAGCTCACAGTAAGTACTGGTTCACACAGTTCGTTCCTTGGGTGCTCACTCGCTTTCTCTTTCTCCACAGGCAGCGGTCGCTTTCTCTTTCTCCACAGGCAGCGGCGTAAGTACAGGTTTCCTCAGTCTCTCCTCGTGTTACCCACTCTCTCTCCTTTTCTCTCCACAGGTATCAACTTGGGCACAATAGCACAGTTAGTTTGCTTCGAATGGCTCTCACCTCTGGGCTGGACACAGCGTACTGTAAGTACAGGGTTCGCTCTATTCCTCCTCGTGTTATTCACTCTCTCTCTCCTTTTCTCTCCACAGGTATCAACTTGGGCACAATAGCACAGTTAGTTTGCTTTGAATGGCTCTCACCTCTGGGCTGGACACAGCGTACTGTAAGTACAGGGTTCGCTCTATTCCTCCTCGTGTTATTCACTCTCTCTCTCCTTTTCTCTCCACAGGTATCAACTTGGGCACAATAGCACAGTTAGTTTGCTTTGAATGGCTCTCACCTCTGGGCTGGACACAGCGTACTGTAAGTACAGGTTTCCTCTGTTTCTCCTTGTGTTACTCACTCTCTTTCCTTTCCTCTCCACAGGTATCAACTTGGACACAAAACACAGTTACTCTGCTTTGGATGGCTTTCACCTCTGGGCTGGACACAGCGTACCGTGCTATCTCCGGAGATCTGAAGCACGCTCACAACATATACTGTACTGAACTAGGCTAGGGCCAGCAATCTCCTTGTCCTCCCACGCCGAAGTGCGTGAAGGCGGGGGTTTATCTGACAGGACACACGGCAATACACAGCAGCCCACAGCAATATACAACACCACGTCAAAATTATAGGTTTTCACAGCACGAAGACTCACCCACCACACTCAGTGTACGGAAAGGACACCCGTCTTCCTTCACTTCGCTTGGTTCGGATCTGGCGATGGAATATGCGGCCTAGCTAGTGATGTCGTCGTTGTGACTACTTCAATAAGTATTCCTTCGGCTCTCCCACCACACTATATTAGGGGTAGGGCCACCCTCCTCCTCCTGGAGAGTTCTACACAACGCCAGGTCAATATACAGGGCACTTTCGACTGGCTCTTAGTACTCACATCAATGCCACTTCCAATCCCCTTTTTCACGTCGTCTCAGTTCGCCGTATAATCTGTTCACTTCTCAACCTTTAAGGTTCGCGATGTCTCCACAATCATACAATTCCAGCCTGAGGGAGAGAGAGAGTTAGACAGCTACCAGCAGCGTACCAAGACGGGCACAACCCAGTGCTTCACACACACCAAAAAGAGCTTCCCAGACTGTGAAATAACTTGGCCTTAAGTACTGCCTTGTCCAGCGTATCCTCCAATCACCAACCGCTGTCCCTAACTAGGCACAGGTGCATCGAATTCCCTGATTTTCCTTCTTACGGCGCTACCGGAAGTTCCGGTGTTCTGTTTTTCCGGTCCGGGCGGAAACACTTCCGGGCGGAACCAAACTTCCCGAATTTTGGTTCCGCCCCTAAAGATCGTCACCTTGTGACATCTCTTAAAAGTCAATTCAAATCATCTTTTTCTTTAAGGATATTGATGAGGAAATCGAAGCGGAGTATAACATCCTGAAAGCTCTCTCAGACCATCCCAATGTCGTCAAGTTCTTTGGAATATTCTACAAGAAGGACGTCAAAAACGGGGACCAGCTATGGCTAGTGCTAGAGGTAAAGTTCAATTCTATGTCATGCATGTGGGCCTCATTTATTTAAGCTTGTTGTATATCACACACATGTTAAATTGGGCTAGTGAAATTATAAGCAAAACACTTTTAAATACCATAATCAATTATCGTTATTATATTTGCAGCCGAAAAACATGCATATGCTAATATGTTTGTAAATTAGGGCAAAGTGTACTGCATGCTATATCATTATCACATTATGGATGTATTGCTGTCATAGCAGGGTGGGCTGATGGGGTATGTATGAAAGCAGTGGAAATCTGTTTAAAGAGGATTAGCAAAATGTGCTGCTAATAAAAGGCTATTAGTATCAACACCTCTGTATTTTTGGGAACATGTTTAAACTGGAACATAGAGAACAAAATCTTAAGGATCATCAGGATGAATCTCTGTATTTTTAGACCAATCAGGATATTTTGCATAAATGTGTGTATTATTTTTAAAAACACATTAGGCCTACAGTAATCATAGTGACCTTTTCTGTTGTTTGACTGCTTGAGAACAGACATGTATAAAGGTGTGTGTTGTGGAAATGGGATTAGATGAGTGTTACATAAGAGACTTTAGTTTCAGAAGTAGGTCTGGACAGAGTTTTTGTGGCAGGACAGGTATGATACCAATTGAGCATTCAGACACTCAGGCGTTAGCAGAAAAATAGATGGTCTATCACTGTAATGGATTACAGTATTCTGACAGTGAGGATGCTTTATATTGCAACATTCTGTAACTATATAGTGATGAATAATGCTCATTAGTTATGTCTTTCAGCAGTAAATATCTAAAACAAATGTTGTATCAGATTTCCTAAAGAGGTTGTGTTATTACAAACCCAATTCTAAAAAAGTTGGGACACTGTACAAATTGTGATTAAAAAAGGAATGGAATAATTTACAAATCTAATTAACTTATATTTTATTCACAATAGAATATAGATAACATATCAAATGTTGAAAGTGAGGCATTTTGAAATGTCATGCCAAATATTGAAAGGTATATCCAAGTTCTAGAACAACATATGCTCCCATCCAGGCGTCGTCTCTTTCAGGGAAGACCTTGCATTTTCCAACATGACAATGCCAGACCACATACTGCATCAGTTACAACATCACGGCTGCGTAGAAGAAGGATCCGGGTACTGAAATGGCCAGCCTGCAGTCCAGACCTTTCACCCATAGAAAACATTTGACGCATCATAAAGAGGAAGATGCGACAAAGAAGACCTAAGACAGATGAGCAACTAGAAGCCTGTATTAGACAAGAATGGGACAACATTCCTATTCCTAGAGCTTGAGCAACTTGTCTCTTCAGTCCCCAGACGTTTGCAGACTGTTATAAAAAGAAGAGGGGATGCCACACAATGGTAAACATGGCCTTGTCCCAACTTTTTTGAGATGTGTTGATGCCATGAAATATAAAATCAACCAAGCCAGATAATGAGCGAAACATTGACTCGTTCACGAGTCAAGAACCGGTTGCATTGGTTTTCAGATCACCAGTAGTTCTTTCGGACAGTTCGATTCAATAAACCAGTTGAAGAAAACAGTTCACCGGTTCTTTTGCGCTCGGTGTAATGACATCATTGGCGATGATTTGTTTGTAATCTGGCTTGGCTCTGTGTTTATCTTCAGTTCTCTCTTCACAGCAGTTCAGTCAGTGTACTGTTTGAGTAAATGAATTACTCCGGGATATTGGTTTGTTTTAACTCAGAGGGAGTGTCAGCCACATTAAACAAGTTAACAGCTTAAGTCATTTGTGGATTAATGCGTATTGGAGACGCGGACTGTTTAAAACAATTCAGTTCGATTTGGTGAACTGGTTCAAAAAGATCTGGTTACATCAAATTATTCGTTCGTGAACCGGATATCACAAACTGCTTTGTTTTGAACTCTCCCACAACAGACACAAAAGAGAAGACAATGCTGAATAAAGTTGTAGTTAGTCGTAGCTATTTTGGGACCAAAATGTATTTTCGATGCTTCAAAAAACTCTAACTGACCCTCTGATGTCACATGGACTACTTTGAAGATGTTTTTCTTACCTTTCTGGACATGGACAGTAGACCGTACACACAGTTTCAATGGAGGGACTGAGAGCTCTCGGACTAAATCTAAAATATCTTAAACTGTGTTCCGAAGATGGACGAAGGTATTACTGGTTTGGAACGACATGAGGGTGAGTTATTAATGACATAATTTTGATTATTGGGTGAACTAACTCTTTAAGGTCATTAAACCACATAAACCAGCATTATATCTGCCTATTTGCTTTCTATATACAAGTCCTAGTCCACTAATATCAGTCATAAACCACTACAACTTGTAGGCAGTGTTGGGAGTAACGGCGTTTAAGTATAACGGCGTTACTGACGGAGTTTAATTTTCAGTAACTGAGTAATCTAATTAATTACTTTTCCCATCGTTGCAACGCCGTTATCTTTACTGAGATTGTAAAGTGTCGCGTTACTATAATTTGGTTGAATAAAGCGCGAGGTGTCATTAAGAGTTGTAATCGGGCCTTAAAAGTTAGGCCCGACAGGACCCAAGCCCGACAGGCTTCGGCCCGAGCCCGACAAGTACATTTTGATTGACAGCTTTTTTAAAGCCCGAACCCGTTTATAGCCCGACATTATTTAAATGTGCGCACGCACACAACTCTTTTGCCTTTTGTCAATAATGAGTCATTTATACATGTTTTAACATAATTTATTCATAACTAACGTAGACTAGACCACTTGGAAGTTGGAATAAAGAAATAAAATAAGTCCTCTGTGACATCGTAACATCTCAGCATTCTAGACATAGGCTCATTTAACCTATAAATAGACCAATGCACCAATAAAAACGAGTCATTTTTAACAAAATAAATTAAGATAAATTTTAAATTAAGATGGGTATTTGGCAATAACGAAATTAAGATAAAGGCTCCGCCAGATTTAATTTTCGTGACATCTACGTCATCAAGTTCAGTTTGAGTCTGTACGCTCGACCCCCAAGAAGTGCGTGCTTCTAACTGACTTCACTTGTCTCCTTTGAATCCAATGGGGTCGCTGTGTCCATTTCTTTTACTGTCTATGGAACTTTTACTGTCTATGGGAAGTACCGGAAATTAAAGGCGAGAATGTTTCTGTAACATTCATGCTATGTCCAGGAAAAAAGACGTTATTCACGTCTGCCTCCAGCAACTCAAATCTTATGAACCACCTCTCATCAACACATGCTAACATGTTACTGTACTGAATATTTAATGCTGTGTTCAAACCAGACGCGACTTACAGATATTTGCACTAATGGCCAGGTTTCCCTTTGTTTCTTTTTACCCAAGTTTAAATTTGTGTGTCTTAATTTTGTATTTGAATTTTATTTTCAATATTTATTTTGTGTATGTTTTTATTTCTATGCATATCATATGGCAGGCTGCAATCTATTGAGTTCAAATAAATACAACATTTTCTAAAATACTTATATTGTTTTTATTCTTCAATCAGTTAATATAAACATCTTATATATTAAAGATGTTATACGTCACAGTTACTGTTGTAACTACTTTGCTGAGTAACTAATTACTTTCACAATGTGGTAACTGAGTTACTAACTCAATTACATTTTGGGATAAGTAATTTGTAACTGTAACTAATTACTTTTTTCAAGTAAGATGACCAACACTGCTTGTAGGGCGCAAATTATATGCAGTTGGTTTTCAAAATTTGTTGTATGAAAGCTTCAGATGTATAGGTTAAGAAGTAATCTTCTCAGTCCTTGTGTACTTTAAATGTACTTCTGACCTCAGACATTTATAAACTTTTGCAGTTCCTGGAAGCCATGGAGTTTAACATTTGCTCAGCAGAATATTTACAAGACGCTGTGCCCCTGAACATCCCCACTGCTTATCTTTGTTCTCTGATGATTACAGTGCAAACAGACATTCCTGAGATTTTTTGTTGACTAGAAGCCTTCATAGAGGGAATCACATGATCAGATGTCAGTTAGTTTTGTATATTATCTTTGTTAAGCACAGTATCAATACTGTTACCCTGGGGAAACAAATCATAAAAAGGGCTTTTTTTCTGCTAACCCCAACCCTAACCCTAACTGAGTTGGATCTTGGATTGTGTTCAACATATTAGACCTTTCTGGAGCGATTATCTCATGTTTACCTGGTGTGAAACTTTACCTAAGTCTCAAGCTGTGGGGCTGAAGAGGGTTAGTTAACATGTCCCACATAATTTCAGGAAGACCGTATCATGACTTGTTGAGCCAGTATTTGTAAATAAAATAAAATTAATAATAATAATAAAAATTGAAAGAAAAGGTACAGAGTATAAAGTTGTTTTACTGATGTCAGATGTCTTCCACACGTCTGAAAGCATGCAAAGTCTGGTATTAAGTTGAAAAAAATCTGGCCTCTGGCAAATGTGCATGAGACTATTCATAACTGTTTTATTTGTGTTAAATATGTTTCAGAATCAGAGACTCGCTCAAAAATGTCTGAAAGTCACTGCATCGGATAACAAAATATTAAACAAAGTTGTTAAAAAAAGTGTTGTAAGCAAATAAAAAAAGTTTCAAATGAAAAAACAATAAGTATACTCTTTAAAAAAAAAAAAAGGTTAAATCTCAGAGAATATCTCTAGAATTATTTGTTTACAGATGCCACTTGGTTGAATTTGATAACATAAAGCGATGATCTTTTGAATGTCTCACTTGTTCAAATACCGCCACTGTCCAATAAATAAATAAATAATAAAAATCATGTTTATAAGGATTTCTGCATATTTCAGCTGGAACCTATTTTTCAAACACAATTACCACAAATTACAAAAGCAATTTTCTTCCTTTGCAAAGCTTTAAGCAAGTTTCTCCAGCTGCAGTAGAGGGAATGATCTTTTTTTTCTTGTTCGAGTTTCCCTAAAGAGCTTTGCATTTCTGTATGCAAACTCCTGCATGCAAAATCCACAGTCAGCAATCCAAATGTGGAAGTTAATCCTCTGGCTGGAGTCTCAGCCGAGCATTCAAGCTGTCAGCAGCAAGTTAGCAACTGAGGAGATGGGGGAACGCGGGGGGTTACATTGCCATGGTTACAATCTTCCCCCTGAACTGTAATTTTCCGTATTTCAGTAGGATCCAGGAAGAAGGCTCCTCCACGTTGAGTGACCTCTGATTACAGAGAGGACTCACACAAATTGCGTCCTCCGCTTTGCTAGCTGCTCATCAGACTCGGTGCCTGTTCTGCGTCTCTTTTGTGTTGTAGGTTCTAATTATGGATATAAAGGGAACCGCTTTCATCTGTACTCACCGGTTCCTCGTCATATAAGGGGCCAACTCTGCTCCGTCATATTAAAACTTCAAAGATATCGGAAATGATCTCTATTCGGTTTTGTTCAAGTTGGCTTGTAGGCTCTAGTTTGTGGTTAATGGCTGATAGGACTGACGACAGCGGTTCATTGTTGTACTTTCAAAATGAAACAGTATGTCTCTATACCACTGTTATCCTTTCAGTTCATTTTAAAATGCCTGGCTTTTTGCAGATATGTAGCTTGTAAAAGCCTACTTGATGAAGTGGATTTATTGACTGGATTCTTAAAACCTGGAAGCAATCAGTATAACACGGTGCTTGCATCATTGCTCAAGTTAGTTGCAAAAACCTATAATATGGCTCTTTAGGTAAAATTAGTTAATGCAATGGCTAACATTTTTATTATTTATTAATCTTTTTTATTGTGTTTTTTACATATTAATTTTACAAATTTTAATGAACAATAATGTAAAAGAACACATTAATTACATTAGCAATGGGCAGCAGTATATTTACGAATGTTCATTGTTGTTAATGATGTTAATACATCAATATTAACCCTAAAAATGATTGTTGTTGTTGTTTTTTTTGTTGAACACAAATGTTCTTCATTGTTACTATATACTATATATGGTGTCAAATGATTAATCATGATTAATCACATCCAAAGTAAAAGTTTTTGTTTACATAATATGTGTGAATACTGTGTATTTTTATTAAGAATATAAATATACACACATATACAGTACATATACAATAAAAAATTTCCAATTATATATTTATGTATATACATGGAAATATTTTCAAAATGAGTTGCATATATTTGCATATATGCATATATTTAAGAAAAATATGTTATGTCTATATTTTTCTTAAATATATGCATGCATGTGTGTGTACTTATATATACATAAAAATATACACGGCACACACACATATATTATGTAAAGAAAAGCTTTTTATTTTGGATGTGATTAATCTTGATTAATCATTTGACAGCACTAATATATATATATATATATATATATATATATATATATATATATATATATATATATATATATATATATATATATATATATATATATATATATATATATATACAGTACAGACCAAAAGTTTGGAAACATTACTAGTTTTAATGTTTTTGAAAGAAGTTTCTTCTGCTCATCAAGCCTGCATTTATTTGATCGAAATACAGAAAAAAAAATGTAATATTGTGATATATTATTACAATTTAAAATAATTGTTTTTAAATGTATTATACTTTAAATTATCATTTATTTCTGTGATGCAAAGCTGAATTTTTAGGATCATTATCACATGATCCTTTAGAAATCATTCTAATATAATGATTCATTATCAAAGTTTGAAACAGTTCTGCTGCTTAATATTTTTTCGGACCGTGATACTTTTTTAGGATACTTTGATGAATAAAAAGTAAAAAAAGTAAAAAAAAAAAAAGAAGCTATGTTTTTATAAATATAATAATTTTATAAATATTTTGTAATAACAATATACACTACTGGTCAGTAATTTGGGGTCAGTAATTTTTTTTCTTTCTTTTTTTTTTAATAAAATCAATACTTTTATTCAGCAAGGATGTGTTAAATTGATAAAAAGTGACAGTAAAGAAAATATATTAATAGAATATATATTATTAGATTTTTTTTTATTTTGTATAAATGCAGTTTGTATATATTAAAATATATTAGACAGCAGAACTGTTTCCAACACTCATAATAAATCAGAATATTAGAATGATTTCTAAATGATCATGTGATCATTGACTGGATGTTACATGTGACACTGAAGGCTGGACTCATGATGCTGAAAATTCAGCTTTGCATCACAGGAATAAATTATTTTTTTTAAAGTATATTCAAATAGAAAACTATTATTTTAAGTTGTAATAATATTTCACAATATTACAGTTCTTTCTGTATTTTTGATCAAATAAATGCAGGCTTGATGAGCAGAAGAAACTTCTTTCAAAAACATTAAAAATAGTAATGTTTCCAAACTTTTGGTCTGTACTTTAAATATATATATATATATATATATATATATATATATATATATATATAAAATAGAAAAACACCAAATCAGCATTTTAAAATGATATCTGAAGGATCATGGTACACTGAAAACTGGAGTAATGTTTTGCCATCACATGAATGAATTAAACATAATATAAATAATAATAATAATAAATTATATATATACAAACATACATACACACACACACACACACATGCACGCACGCACACACACACACACACACACACACACACACACACACACACACACACACAAATATATATATATATATATATATATATATATATATATATATATATATATATATATATATATATATATATATATATATATATATATATAATAAAAAAATACTGGCCATAAAATGTATATTTGTGTTTCGCCATATCAATAGTTGTAAGTTAAAGCAACTCACTTTAACAACTCTATTATACCTGATTTTATGCTCGATAGGACAGCACATCTATTAGTATGCCTCATCCAGATACAAACATTCATACATGTTCTTTACTCTCTGCCACAATGATAAGGTGTTGTGGGTGGCTGCTATGTGTTATGCAATGTTCTGAGTGTTGAAATTGGGATTGCTTAAAATTACTTAGATATTCTAGTATCCTCCCATATATTTAATAAAGTACTTGACAAACAAGGAGATTTCTGTGAAGTTCAAGCAACATTGACTCTTGGAACAACTCGATGTAAAATGAACAATGTAGTTACTAGATCAGTTTTATAGCAACACATTGTTTCAAACTGTTGCCAATAGTCAATGTCTTTATATGTAATTATATACAACTTAACACATTGTGGTTAAAACAACACATCAAATAACACATTGCCCTGCTGTTTTATTTCACTCTATCCCTTTAATATGTTCAAAGTGGTTGCTGTGGCTTTTGGCCTTGTTTCCTGTACTGAATGGCAGGTTCTTTGACGCACCCTTTGAAACAAAGCCCTTTCCAAACCATGTCTGATGTGTCTAGCTTGTGCCCATCATTAATTCACTATGAGGTTTAAAATGCCATTGTTTGTCAAGGCTTTTTCATTAAACGTTGTGGGAAAGCGGACACCTTGCTCATTATTGGAGTGCAAATGATAAGGTCGCTTGAACAAACGAGGTGTGTTTCTATAAAGGTGAGAGGGCCACACACACACACACACACACACACACACACACACAGCTCAAAGCAGGGCTGGACTGGGACAAAAAATCAGCCCTGGACTTCATCGAGACCGACCCACTATGCATATGAACATGTGCGCACGCGCACACACACACACACACACACACACACACACACACACACTACATGTCTATACATACATTAACCTGCATGAAAAATTACTGATTAGAATGTATTACTATCAAAATCAAGAAAAAACTATTAAAATAATAAACAAAGGAAATGCAAATTATTTTATCAGGCTTTATTTTAAATATCTAAAGGTCTTAATTTATGTGCTTTTTATTATTCTAATAGAAATATTAATGCTTAGAGGGTACACAATTTCTGCTGTAACTATTTCATGTGCTGCAACATAATTTTTTTTTTAAATATTAATTTACACAAATTACATCTGGCATGTTGGCTGCTTATAGTAGGCTAGTATAAAGACCACTGATCTACAATAAAATAAAAGAGTAATTAAGACAAATAACGTTGTGTAGTGATTTATAATTAATTTTTCTTAACATAATCAAAGGCCTTTAAAAATCTTTGAAGTAGACTGGCTTATATATTCAAATGCAGAGCTCAATGCTAGGGTTCAAAACTGTACTTGCCCTGCCAAAAATAAATACATAAATAAAAATAAAATTGCTATTGTTTTTTTTTTTTTGTAAATAAGCAGTAATCTCATTTCACAATTCCAATTTCAATACCACACAATAAACACTAACTATTAAGTTCAAACATTAATGAAGACAAGTGAACAGTCAGCAATAAAATAAGAAAGAATTATCATAAATAGCACCGTTTTGAGGTACAGATATTGCATAATCAAATGTAAAATTCTTCACTTAACACACACACATATATACATACATACATACAAGTCAAGTCAAGTCACCTTTATTTATATAGCGCTTTAAAACAAAATACATTGCGTCAAAGCAACTGAACAACATTCATTAGGAAAACAGTGTGTCAATAATGCAAAATGACAGTTAAAGGCAGTTCATCATTGAATTCAGTGATGTCATCTCTGTTCAGTTAAATAGTGTCTGTGCATTTATTGCCATCAAGTCAACGATATCACTGTAGATGAAGTACATACATACATATATATCCTTGTTAAAGCTGTTAGTCAAGAGCAGTGAGTTATTTCTCTCTGTCTTTTGTTCACATTAATGACACCGACAGTAGGTATAAGGCTTCTGCCTGGCACTTTAAGGGAATTTTTTCTCAACTGATTACAAATTGAAATAATATATCTCACATAAATGCTGTAAACATACAGAAACATAGAGCATCAGCTGGTATTATTAAAGATTATTAGTTAAAATTAATAATAATGCAGTTTTCATTAAAATAACAATTATTTAATGACAGGTGAAAATATAATAAATATGTACTATAGTGCACATATTTAGCAAAATACTCCTTTCTTATGGCTATTTTTCTCAACTAACCTGCTATGATCTTTAAATGGCTTTCTTGAGGTAAATGTAACGTTCTGTGACATAATTGTTCTCCTGCTGTTTTGACTGATGACTGATTGATCGATATTATTTATGAGGCATATATACATTTCGGTAAGTTGTACTGTATCTTTAAACAGAAAGTAACAGATGATCGGTTTACTTGTCTTGAACTGAAGCGCTAAAGCGATCTGTCACGTCACATTTTCTAACGCCAAAACGGTATTGTCTGAATTTTGTAATAAAATGGACAGAACCTGAAAGCTGAGAATTTTAAATGTCATTTATATAGATCAGTGAGTGGTGGCATATTAAAGCTGGAATATCCTAACTTTTTGAAACAAAACAATGCAGTAGCCTACATGTATCATTACATTTCTGTCTCACCTCAGCGTCAAGTCCTCTTCACTTAAGTCTTTTGCCTTCCAGCAAATAATTTATTTATCTTGACACATTTGGTGGCATCTGCCACAAGTGCTTGTCGTTTTCTCTCTCTCAACTTTCGGCCCCTCCTTTACGCTTAGATATTTTATTATTTAACATATTGAATTTCGTTGCAGTTGTAATGCGGCCGCTTTTCAAGGCTAGAACTTGATTCTGATTGGCCAATGAGCAGTGAACACGTCACGTGTGCTCATCACAGGTTAGACCTGTCAGTCTCGCAGCTCGCATCAGCATCATGCGGCTCCATGAGAGAGACACATAAGGCTGGAATTGGACTATACAACAATATACTTACGAATATATTTGCGATAAATAATGATTTAAAAACAAAATATATAACGCACCGGCCCAACCAGACCACGGCCCACCGGGAATCTCCCGGTAGTCCCGATGGCCAGTACATGCCTGGCTCAAAGAAAGCTAGTGATTTGATCATCTGCTGCACTTAACAAAACATTCAGCTCAAATTAAATATTCAAAGTACTTTTCATGAAATCTGAAGCTGGGCTTCCATCACCCTGCTTTTATGCGCATTTTGAAGTATCACATCAGAATCGAGTGATGGAAACGCAGAATTTCGAATTGAAATGCCTTAATTCGCAAAAAAGTTTTTACGCTCGCTTTATATGATGAACAAATTTAATTTAGGCTTTTATTCACATATTTGCATTTGTCAAGCTCAAGCGTATTGGCTTGATGAGCTAAAATAAATCTCATTGGTTTTTACAGAATCTCAAACGTGCTACTGTACGTTACACACAACAATGAACCTCGTTGGTTCTCACACGTCAAGCAAGTGTGCTTGAGTTTTGGTTTGATGAATGTTATTATGAAAATTAGATGAAGGTGAGTAAATAATAACAGAATTTTCATTTTTGGGTGAACCATCCCTTTATGGGCCAGATTTACCTTGCACCAGTGCAAACCATCTTTTGCATTAAAATAGTACAGTCAGGATTTATTAAAGAAAATGAAGAATTAGCGCTTAAAAGGCATTGACACAGTTGACCTCAATGAATATGCATTTGTTGGAGTTTTCCTTTCAGAAGAAAACTTTATGGGAGAGGAGTATTAAAATAAATCATGCAACACAATTTACTAACATTTGCTCTCTTCAGATTACTGGTATTTGCACTATTTAACTCCCCAAAAAAGCATTTGTTGTTGCTAGGAGGTGGCACCGCAGAGAACAGAGAGCACTTGGTAGAAGGCAGAGAATTTTTTCCACACATATTAATTTATTTGGAATGCCAGAACACATTATCCGAATCCGAGCATATCCTTACGCTAATTTGTGCTGAGCTTGGTAGATTGCATTGGTCATTATGGAAATGAGATGTTACGACTCTGTTCTTTAATTTGTGTGTTGTCAGTAAATCACCCGCAGAAAATTCCACACCCATCGGCGCTGTTTTGGAGTTAATTTGCCCTGTTTAGTAAATCTGGCCTGAAGAGTATATACCTTCAAGTCAAAGCTTCTTCTACTTCTTCGTCTCGGTCTTTTTTCTCTTTTTTTTTTAAGCCTGCATGTTAAGACTTTAAAAAGGCATCAGCAATGCTGGCGGTGGGAGCTGAGGAAAGATGGCAGAATTAGTCTTGAGTCTTTTCATCCGTACGTGAGGAATTATGTTGATGACATGTCAGTAGATGACATTAATAACATGTCCTTTGCAGCCTGAGGTAATCCAGAGTGATATGATCTAAATATAAAACAATATCAGGAAGAAATTAAATGAAAAGGCTCTGCTTTTAATTCTTGTACAGAATTAATGATTTTATCACATCTTTTCAGACCAACATTAATTTCTTTCTTCTATGTAGCACAGCATGAGATTGTTTAACAGAATGTTCATCCTCATTTGTCCATACAACTGAAGTGAATGGGGGATATTTAGCTCCAAAATGGCCCTAAAAATAGTCAATTTTACTCAGGGGTGCCTAAACTCAGTCCTGGAAGGCTGATGTCTTGCAGAGTTTAGCTCCAACCTGCCTCAACACACCTGCCTGGAAGCTTCTAGTATGCCTAGTAAGAGCTTGATTAGCTGGTTCAGGTGTGTCTAATTGGGGATGGATCTAAACTCTGCAGGTCACCTGTTGTAAATTTAATTGAAAGTAACACTGACACGTTTTCATGTTTATTATTGTAAAAAAACGTATTGTATAAAGTGTTATATAATTAAACGTGAATTGACTTGACTCCCGAATTGCTATGATCCGATGCTTTCTTAACTGCTGTTTTCTCATCTATTTCTTCATAACTTTTTTGCTTCTATATTCATAGAGCTACTGATTTTCTTTTTGTCTCTGTTGGTAAAGCAAGAAAAAAAGTGTGGCACTTTTGATGACTTTACTGAATGGACCTGAACCTGGACGTTAATGTTGCAGTACCTGAAGGAAGTGTTTAGTAAAACATTCAAGTTGGTCACTGTCAGATAAATGTTTTACTCTCTCTATCTGTCGGTGTCAGTGTGAAATTGAATGATGGCAGGTGATCTCAGGCTGATGTTGTCATGACGTAATGAGGTCAGCTTTGCTCTTTAGTCTTCATGGCAGTCTGACAGTCTGAAACACTGTACACATTTAACAGCAGAAACTGAGATTCAAACTAACTTTGGATGATTTATGTCTGTGATTTTAGTGCTGGCATATTTGTTTTCTTCTGTAATTGTGAATATTGTGAATGATTGTTTTCAGGGCTGGGGAGGAACAAAATACATGTTAAAGAGTTACGTAATTAAAATACAAAATATGAGTAACTGTATTTTGTTATAAATACATTTTAAATAAGGGGTAATCAGATTAGTTACATCTGAAAAGTATTTTAGATTACCCAATTTGGTTATTTTAATGTAATTTCTTAATTTAATATGTTAGTAAACAGTTTGTGGATTTTAACCAAAAAAAAAAAAAACGTCTCAGGTTACGAATGTAAATTTACAAAAAGTACAAACTCACATTTACAAACCTCTGGCGAGGGGAGCATCACCTGAGGCAGCATACACAAGAAGATTTCCGCAACGGCCACCTCCACTTCCCGCTCGATGCATCAGCAATAAGGGATATCCAAGAGACCAGGAAGCCCCTCAGGGTGACCTGGCCGGACGTCCATGAAATTCCTTGCAGTGCCGGGCCTGATGATCAAGGAGGTTCCCACAGAAACTTGTGATCTTGGCCACCTGATACTGAAAACATGAAGCCGGAATCAGGGCTATCCCGGCGAGTGTTTAGTAAACACTGTAATTGAGCACTGCAAAGAAAACTCACAGAGGATTAGTACACACATAACCACCAGCAATTTGATACATATATAAGGGTATATAGCATGGATCATACTCACCCACCCTCGTTCCTGCTCTGATGCTCTGCTCAAGGGCTGACTCCTTTTAGTCTGGACCATCAGTAAGGTGGTTACTATGAACATAGAACCAACCAAAACATCATAGGTCCAGCATAGGAGACTGTTATGCAGTAAGTTCCCACCTAAACTCAGTCAGGTGGAGAGCTGGTGGTTACAGGGGAATTAGGAAGGGGAGGATAAGGGCAGATGTATAAACCCCCAAAGGGAACGAGTAGATACCTAAGTATCACTCTGATTCGGACGAGAACGCTGATGCCTCATCTGGATCCCCATCCCTTAGGTCTTGCCTACCTCCTTGTGACCCACGATTCCTCTTAACCTACCCGCAGGTGGGGGAGAAGCGCGAGTCGTGACACTAGCCTTCTGTGCCCATCTCTGATCCTCAGATCCAGATGAACCAGGACCCCTATGTTGTCCGGGCTCAGACCTGAACCTTCATGGAATGAAGGATTTGAAGGCAGCTGAGCGCGCCTTCACCTCCCTGAACTTCTAGACTACCGTCTACTGAAACTGAAAAGTACTGAAAAGTTTGGAAGGCTAAACCAGAGCATCGAAAAGAAGCCCCTTTCTTTCTTCCCGATGTCTGCCAGGTTCACCCACAGATGTCTCTCCTTTACCACCATGGCCGCCATAAACCCTCCCATGCAGAGACGGCCTGCTTGGTAGCACGGAGAGAGAGATCTGTGGTGCGGCGCAGCTCGGCTACCTGATCAGGAGAAAGGCCCTCACCTTTATCCAGGTCTTTTAGCAGATCAGACTGATATGCTTAAAGCACCGCCATCATGTGCAATGAAGCCACAGCCTGACCTGCTGCTGCTTATGCCTTGCCATTTAAGCAAGATGTATCCTGAAGGGGCTTAGATGGCAAGGAGGGAGATTTAAGAGAGGGCGTCTCCCACAGAAAGATAGCTAGCAAGCGTCTCTTCTACAGGGGGCATCCTCTCATAGCTGCTTTCGCGCATCGCCTTGATGTTGGTGTAACTCGTATGCTGAAACCGATAGATTCAAGAAGAAAATGGCCTCTTCCATTCCTTTTCGATTTCTGCATGGAGATCAGGAAGAAATGGAAGGCTCACCTGGAGCTGGAGGGCTATGGTCAGAAAGATAACGCTCGTCGAGCCGACCTCGCCGCATCACCTTGCTAGCGCGCTTCCATGGCAAGTCCAACTTTGCCGTGGCTCGATCCATAACCTCCAACAGCTCTACATACGCAGGGCAGAAGGATTGAGAAGGCTCAGCTTCAGCTTTTTTGCCATCGTCAGACATCTCCTGCTCTTCCTGGGTAGAACCCAGCAGAGCACTAACCTCAGTATTGGAAAGTGTTAAAGATATAACATCATTCTCCCAAGGCTCACTCTCGTTCATCGCCGATGAGCGTGAAAGGGAAAGTCCCTCTCTAAACTCCTCAGCCAAATCCACCTGTGATCCCCACAAGCTCACTCTAATCCGTGCCTCAGCAGAGGCGGGTTCTGAACCGTGGGAAGCAGATGGCTGCCCCTCTTTCCTCGAAAAGAGAGACAAACAAGAGCACAGCTTTTTCATTGAAAAATGCTCACCATGCACACAGATTGCCCCCTCAAGGACATCGCGTGCGTGCTCTTCACCCAAACAAATGACACAAAGACTGTGTGTGTCATCGGGTGTCAAATAACACAGACATACTGTCTAAATGCTTTGCTAGTAGTCGCCATGAGAAAGATCGCTCTTACCACGTTCAGATACACGCTTGACGTGTTCTCCCGACGCCTATTTATCCATATTCACACCGTTAGTGACTTCAGGGGCTGTCGCCAGCCAACTCATTGGTGTTTTTTCAATGTATTTTCAATGTATGCTTCAGACACAGACGAGGCGTTCCCCATAGCGACCCCTAAAGGACGCAGTTCGAAGTTCCCTTGAAAGGGAACTGCATGCAGCAGCCTGTTCATTTAGCAAATTCTAATGAGCGTGCATACATGCTCATCATCACCACACAAAAATTCTCCTAGAATTCACACTTTGCATTCAGTTAACAGATCCATACGAATCATGCATGAAATAAAAGTTTATAAAGTCAAACGATAGCTTTATGTGCTTTACAGATGAGCTTGAAATCTTTATACATTAGAAATGTTCAATAATAGATCATCTTTGGCTCGGTAATGCAAGTTCATGATCCGATTCATGAGCAGATAATTATTTTATTTTAATTCTCTGCAAATATTCTCATAAACACAGTCGGTTATGTCTTAAATGAAGATATACTGTAGGGAAAGAAATCTCCTGTGTATTACTATATTGGATCCGTGCATTCGGCCTTAAAGGGGCAGCAGCCTATAAACACCTGCTGTCAGAGAGTGGCATTTGCGTCTCATTAACAAAGATAAAATCGGACCATTCTGTTTTTACTTCAATTTTTTTAATTATACAATCCAAATAACTAAGTCTTTGTTTATATGAAGAGATTTATTTTAGTTGTATATATATTTTTTTTTTTTAGTTTATTTAGGATTTGTTTTAAAATTCCAAGTTAGATTTATTATTTAACATATTCATATATATATATATAAATAAATTGTAAGAAAATTGTATGATGTAATCTGTATTCCGAATTGTATTGCATCGTAAGTTTATTGAATCGTTACATTCCTATATGCTAGTTTTTGCTGATCATGCTGATTTGTCTACAGTAAAGTTCAGCCGATGTCTTTATTTTTCGGGGTAGTTAAATTAATTTTTGGCTACCAAAACCTGAAGAATTTTAAAATTTTGTGAGCCCTAAGGTGTGTTTCCCAAAAGCATCTTTAATAACAATATTGCTTTCGACCGTGGGAAACGAGCCCTGTCAATTTTGACTCGGCGATTCTTTTGTGCCGATCGCTTCTCCATAGAGAGGATTATCATAACTTAAAATTTGGTCCATTCATTAAACAAATCTATTGTATAAGTTGGACAACTGTGCCAGTTGTTTTGGCTACTTTGTGTTTGGTGTGTCTGGATTCGTTTTGAAGCAAAATGCAGCATGAAACAGCACGGAATCCCATTCATTGTATTCAAATCAAATTTATATTGATTGGAAGATTTAAATGACATAACATTGTTGTTGTTGTTGTTCATAGAAATTCTGTGGAAAACTGATGTTGTTAAAATTAAATGCAAAGGAAACAAATCTTTTGACTGTTAGATGTCACTTTTATTTAGAGTTGGAAAGCATAAAAACAAGACATCAAGTTAATATGTTCCTTTGTGTTTTAGTATTTCAAAGTATTCTAAAGTATTTAGATTAATTTACTAAACCTGAGTAATCTAACAAAATACATTACTGATTACTTTTTAAAACTTGTATTTTGCAATCTGTAGTGAAATACATTTTAAAAGTAACCTTCCCAGCCTTGATTGTTTTATATGTGTGATACAATGGCATTTATTGTGAGGTAAAAGCAGTACACATAAGACCAGGAGTGCATTATCACTATTAAAAAATATAGGTTCTTTATTAGCATCTTTAACGTTCGTTGAACTTTTCCATTGCACTAAAGGCTATTTGTAGCTGAAAAAAGGCTTATTAGATTATTAAAATGTTCTTAATTCTGTATAACTGTAAAAACATTCTATTGGCACCTTTAGTTTAGGAGTGTAGGGTCCATTTTTGAATCCATATTAACTAAGGTTTGTTTGAACAACCTGATTACCAATTACCTTCAGTCACTGCATCAGCAACTCAAATGAAGAACATGTTTGCTGCTACCTCTGTGCTTGACTCTGAAGTATGGACTGTAGCTATGAATGAAATGGGCAGCTCCCTGCAGTTAACTCAATTAACTTTGGTAAACCGTACTGAAACAGGAAGGTGTGCTACAATGCCAATGGCCCCTCTGGTACAGTAATAATGAGATTTCAAAATGGGCCCGGAGCTGTGGGAATACTCCATTTCACACCCATCAACATACTTTTTTTGTTCAAGTGTCTACCTCTCACCTTTCTTGTTCAACCCAGTGACAAATGACCCTTTCAGCCCACCACTTACCAATCTTGGATGTCCAGAACAAGTTAAACTGAATGCTGTGTTGCCCTTTTTGAGAGGGGTTTTATATATATATATATATACGGTATGGAAACGGTACCATGGAAAGAGGTAAAGAACATTTAGTGTTTTTTTTTTTTTAAATGAATTGTAGAGAGTGAGACGAAACTTTGTTAAAGGTATAGCTAACCCGAAAATTAGGCCATCCAAGATGTTGAGGAGTTTGTTTCTTCTTCAGAACAGATTTGAAGAAATTGCTCAGTAATGGATCTTCTGCAGTGAATGTGTGTAATAATAATCATCCAAACATTTTTTACTTTAAACGGATGCTTCCAGCAAAAATACAAGTCCTCTATACATAATATTGCTTTCAAAAAGTTGTCTGAATGAGGATAGAAAAATGCACAGATCAAACACCGTTTGCAAGCAAAAACTGTCTAAACAAATATGTGAATTACAGGACAGCAGTGGGGGACTTTTCACTGGAGGAAGCATTAATATAAATTTTGGGTTCATATTTTGACCAGAAGCTACATTTTGGAGTTTAATTGCCTTGATGATAGATTTATTTCTTACAAACATGCTGGCTGTACCTCATTTTGATGGCACCCATTCAATGCTGAGTATCCACTATTGAGCAAGTGACTTGCTTTCTCAAAATCATCTAAAAAAATATTGTTTTGATTAAGAAATAAACTCCACTACATCTTGCATGGCCTGAGAGTGAGTTAATTTTAAGCAAATATGCAAAGCATTTACCATCGCTCTTTTATTTTATGATCCAGTCATTTCAGTAGAAATATGGGCATTCTAGAATTGTGCGCAAAATATTTCCCCATGCAGATTTCACGATAGTCTCAAGTTGGTTACGCAGTGCTGTCAGTAAGTGCATTTAGTGGTTTTTAATGACTCATTCTGATGGTTTCATCACTACACCAGTAGGTGATGACAGAATGAGTCACTGAATCATTCAGCCAACTTGTTTAAAAACACTGATGGGATGTAACTTCACTACTGAGATTTGCTTTGAGCCTCCGACACACAAAAACCGGTCTGCAGTGAGTGTGTTTTTGAAATATTTTCATTTAAGTAAAAAGAGATGTGTTTAAAATGTAAGTAATACAAAATTATTTATTGAACAATCACAGTTGCAATTGTGCTGTTAGTCTTTGTTTTTAACAAACAAAAGATACCACATTTTTGTGTTTCAATGCACTGATTTTAAGAAATTTTTTTATGCAAATATGCACTCGACAGAAGTGTTTGACCACTGCACTTGTATCTCACATCTTCTTGTGCTTGACACAGCATTCTAAAACACGCTCAAGTAAAGGTGCTCAAGTTAAAAAAAAAAAAAAAAAAATATATATATATATATATATATATATATATATATATATATATATATATTTTTTTTTTTTCTGTTCCACTTCTCTGCACTTTGTGTTTTAAAACACAAAAATGTATTTTGTGTGAATGGCCACCAAGTGCTACATTTTGAGATTTAAATCCCAAAAGGTTTGTGCTACAGACATAAATGATACCTCAAATTGGCTCAGTGGAGTGTTGTTACAAAAACTGAATCGAATATGGTTTTCCCCTGGCAGACAATATAAAACAGAAATTGAATATCATATATATATATATCATATCTGACTTCCCACCTGCAAGCAACGCATAACACCCTAGCATTCACATAGCAATGTGCTAAAACAGCTCAAAACACCATAGCAACTCCTTGCCAACATCTTCTCACAATGCAGAAATTCAGTTATTACTGCAGTTCAGTTTCGTGCCACTATAGTGATACAGACATGACACAATTTAACTTTACATGTTTTCAGTTCTGCAGATGTTTGAGCTTTATGCATAATCAGGGAAATCAAGTCTATCCACCCACCCATCCGAACCCCTTGGGATGAGTCTTGGAAATAGAAGTAAATGTATTTGAAAATGTAAATGGACTCTCGGGACATAAAGTGATGTGAGTCATTGATGTTCCCTTTGAAGTGTTCAGTGTTCTGCTGAAAGGCCGGATCAAGCAGATTGTTTTCAAAGGATTCGTAATTGGGTGCATTACTAATGTTAGAGGCAATTTGCTTTTTTTTCTTCATTGGTTAGATATGTTTTTTTTTTTCTTTTTCTAAACTACAAGGTGCACATCTCTGTCTCTTTATTTCAATTTCTTTCAGCGAAATAGAAGAGAATAGATTTTGCTTTATTGTGAATAAGAGACTGTCAAAGCATTCATACAAACATTTTTGTCCCATTACAATAGCAGCGGGCCGAAGACAGCCGTGGTTGCCTTTGGTCGATTTAAATGGCTCTAAATAAGAGGTTATTGTTGTTGCCTTGGCAACATGTTAGACAATTTTATGTAATTTCCAGAGGGTTTGCCTTAGAAAAAAGAACCATTTTCACCTCTGTGTCCTCTGACTGAAGACAAGCATTTAGCATTGATCATAACCACATCATCAACCCTTAGTAGGTTTTATAGGATTCTGTTGCCATGAAAACTGCGTGTTAGACTAAAATTGCTTTTTAAACATGCTTACCTGCACTATTTAATATTTCTCTGTACATTTCAAACAGTTGCAATCTTTGTAAATATCCCTCTGTAAATTTCATATAGCAGTTTTTTCCTTACAGTATATGGTTTTGTATGTGTGTGTGTGTGTGTATGTATGTATATATATATATCTTGCTTGCTTTCTTTTGGTATTATTTATTATTTATTTTTACTAGAAACAGCTTGACGGTTTTTAATTAATGATGATGATGATGATTATTATTATTGTTATTATTATTACTCTTTTAGAAACAGATTGTATTATTATATATAATAACTTGATATTTTTTCTTTCTTTTACCAGAAATTATTTTTCGCACATATTACCATATAAAATAGGTGACTCTCTGTTTGCATAAATATGTCTTTATTTTATTTTATTTTATTTTAGCGGAATCCGGGTTTATTGCCATATATAACTGGTTGATTGTTTTTAATTAATTAATGTATTTATTTATATATTTTTATCTTATGTTTGTATATATATATATATATATATATATATATTATTATTTTTCAGAAACCGTTTGTATAATACAACATATATTTATGTGTTTGGATAACAAAAAAAAGTGTTTTTAACGTATTATAATTTTATATGTCACAGAAAACAGTTGTATTACCATATGTAACAAGTTGCACTCTATATATTTTTTTTTTTTTTTTTTTTTTAATTTTGTGAATTATGTATTTGAATGCATTTCATGAAATTTGTTTGCAGTTGTGTAATGGAGGGTCTGTCACCGATCTTGCTAAGGGTATGCTGAAAAGAGGAGACCGCATGGAGGAACCCATCATAGCCTACATCCTACATGAAGCTCTCATGGTAAAATCCAAAATCAAACCTGATCATCTACATTTTAAAATAAGAACACCCATGCATCCTTTCAGTGAGTTTAGGTCTGTAACATGTGCTCTTGTCTCTGAAGGGTCTCCAGCATTTACACATCAATAAAACCATCCATCGAGATGTCAAGGGCAACAACATCCTGCTCACCACTGAAGGAGGAGTCAAGCTGGTTGACTTCGGTGAGGAAGTTGTTCTTTTATTGGGAAGGGACTGCTGGGTATGAAAGAGAAAACCTGAATGACTGAGTGTGTGCTTGTGTGCGAGTGAGAGACCCGCAGCTTGTAAACAGTGTTTTATACACGGGTCAATGCCATTACACGTGAGCGTTTCAGTGCTAATTAAATAGCACTTATTTATTTTCATCAAGAGCAGTGCATTTATATGTACGGTGATGATGGATGTCTTACACACTTCCATTAAAACCCCTGTCTGTCATCATGTCATTGGGACAGAGGATATTGTCTGCATTCAGTTACTAATGATTTGCTTCTAGCTTTTTTTAACCAAATGAAGCTCTCTTATATAGAGTGTGTTAAAACAGAGCTGCATGATGAGATGCAGTCATAAAGGATTTATTGATTCCAGTTCACCTTAATGATTCTGTTTCCTTATCAGTTGCATCAGCAGATATTTGAGCAATTGAAAGAAAAATGGATGATGTTTATATTCACCACTTTAAGCTGCCTGTCTATATATATGAGTGAAGGTAGAAGAAATGTGTAGTGGTAGCAATATTGCTGTACGACTATTACTTAATCATTACTTCATAAATCTGTCCTCATCTGAAAAACTGCAGATGTCCCAGAACCATTCATTGAAACAAATGTCATAAAAAAATCAAAAGTTAATCTGTATTTTCTCAAAAGTGATACTAGTTCAAAATATAACCAGCTCTTGTTTCCCAAGCACAAATACAACAGTGAAGCAGACCATTCCTGAATGCTTCTTTCTATTACTTATGAAAAACGTGTGGCCTTTTCATGATGGCAGTAAGTGGAGTATTTTAAGAGCTTCTTCCAGAACAGCATATACGAGAGCTTATAAACCTTTAGAAAGCTAGTAAATGCTTTTCTTGGGAATAAACAGCCAATCGTAGGCTTTTGTGATGTGGCACAGACTAATGTTTGCTATGCTCCACACGTTCCCTTCACCCCCTTCACTATTAATTTCCAGCCTAAAATCCACTCTAAATGTAATCTCCTCTTATGTTATTCTCTAGACTGCATTTAGCCCCTGAGAGAAGATAGTTGCCCCCCCCCCCACCCCACAAACCCCCCCTCAGAGGGGTATCAGCCCCAGAACAGAGGCACATAAAGCCAGTAATTAGTTGACTGCATCCGAGGGACGCGGAAGATAATGGGACAGTCTCCTCGTTTTAGGGAGGGGAAGGGGGATGGGCATATGGAGAGACAGGAGAAGTGGACTGAGCGCTGTGGAGAGAGAAAGAGAGACAAGAAAGAGTGTGATAGAGTGATGAGTCATGCCAGAAACTCAAAACTGCTGTAGCAAAGTTGCTGTCAGCAGAAACAGCTTTCTGTCAGAGTTTGTCAAGGACATTGACTGAGCTCTTCTGTGACATCACAGAAATGTGACCAATAGAATTGCAGAGCATCATTATGGCCTGCTTTGAAGGGTTCAGGGTATGCCCAGTTGGTGTACTTTATGCTCTAAATTGCTTTGTTAACATGCTCTTGCTCTTGATAACGTAATAGCAACAAAATAATGTTTGAGGTTGTTAAAAGAGTCTTCCAGGTATAAGCTTTTGTGAAAAAAGAAGTACACTTGGGCGTGCTCTTAAAAAGAGCTCCTATTATTTTAAAATATAAATTCAAAGTATATACTTGCAAGTAAAATATAATGTTTTCAGACATGTTATTGCATGTTAATTGCAAACCAATGAAAATGTATTTTTTTAAAGGAATAATAATTCATTATATTGTCTTTGAAATATGACTGTCAAATGTCATGACAAAAATTTATGCTAAACTAAAATAAACTTTAAGGGATATTTAACCCAAAAATGATAATTACCATATGATTTACTCACTCTCGAGTCATCGTAGATGTGTATGACTTTCTTCTTTTAGACAAATATAAGTGTTATATTAAAATAATATCCTGGCTCTTCCAAGCTTTATGATGGCAATGAATGGATGTTGAGATTCAGTAGTCCAATAAAGTGCATCCATCCATCATAAAAAGTGCTCCCCATGGCTCCGGCTGGTTAATAAAGGCCTTCTGAAGTGAACTGATGCATTTTTGTAAAAATATCCATATGTAAAGCTTTATAAACCATAGCTTCTGCTAACTGTCGTATTTGTGTACATGAGAATGTGGGGTTCAACTGAAACTTTTTACAGGCATGTCATGTATTTAAATATATTTGTAATTTTTTGTTAAGATGAAGTTGTGATTTATTACATTGTAAATAAATTATCTTTCAAATAAATGTGAAATTAAAAACTTTTAATGATGTGGTGCAGTTTAGTACATTTAAAGTATATTGATTTATAGAGGCTGACCCATATTCTGTTTTGCCGATTTTATCGGCCGATATGAGTCTGTCCTAGATATATCGGCACTAGCAAATATGCCACAGATATGATTTTTTTTTTTTTTTTTTACAGAACATATAACGCACATGAAATGCTTTTAAATGGTGTAATTACTTTACTTAATTACTCAGTTGTTTGTAACTGGCGACCCAGGTCACTAGTGTCACCAGTCAACCCTTTGCCCTGTCAAGTGAGCCATCATTTTGTTTCACGTCTGTTTGTGGAATTAAGGTGTTGTGGTACATGAAGCTTTCAAAAAAAATCTTCTTTTTGAGCTTTTTGACTGTGCCACGCATTTGTACAGTAATTCCAAAAGTAGACAAGCATTTAAATTTAGGTTGCGGCTGGCTTGACCGAGTGTTTGCATCTGGGCCTTAACCCAGTCCCTTAAAATTGCCATGTCACTCATGCTTATCACATCGGTCACATCACATATCCTAAGTCAGCACAGTTTGTCAGTACAGCCAGTAACTTAGCAGATTAAAAAATTAGTATCTCTCTGCAGTCCAATACATGACATTGCGGTGGTCTGTTGAATGGTGATTTAACGCAACATTGTTGCCAAGTTGGTGAGACGCAATGCTATAGTAAATAAACAATGTCCTCATCTTTTACTCTCACAATGAACTAATCTTACTCTTTTGCTACATTAGTACCAAATTAGGGCACAATCCAGAAATTTTTTTTTTCACAGAATTTCACGGAATTTGTCATATTTTTGATAAATAAATGAAAACAGGTCAATACACTTAAATCAAATCACGATATAGACTAGTGTCTGTGAATATTAAACTGCAAAATGACTATTTAAATATGAATCCTCATGTTCTTAGTTAAATTTATATACATTTTGCTCTATTTGTGTTTATAGTTATTTATAATAAGTGAAGTTTACTGTTTAGTACTTATTGATGTCAGACTCATTTTGGAAAATAAAGTTTATTGTTAAATACCCTGACTCCATTATATATCTTTGTCACATGTCAAGTGTTCGATCACCACATTTGAGTGATCATTGCAAAAAATGTGTTTATGTGTATATTTTCTGTATATGTAAATTCTGTTATCCATATAAAGTACCAGTCAAAACAAACAAAAAAATTATTCCCTAATATCGGTATCAGCATCGGCCCCAAAACCCATATCAGCGGGGCTCGATTAATGTATATAAAAATCTAATATCAAACAGATTACAGTTACTTTAGTGTACTTTAAAGCATGACTAACACTTAAAACAGGGGGAAGGGTTACAACAATTCCAAGTGCCCGGTGAGGGAGAGGGGGCCGGGGCCTGGGGCCTGGGGCCTGGGGGGCAGTGATGTCATACAGCTGTCATACAATGTACAAGTACAAGTCCCCCCCCCCTCTCTCTCCTCTCTCTCGATTTCTCTCTCTCTGTAGTGTTTGAGTATACAAATTGGACTTGTCATTGTTTCAACATAGACTAAACATTCTCATGAACACCCCAGTGCTCAAAATATATGGCTTTCAAATCTGCATAATTTAACATGAAGCATTTACATAAGCAGCGCATGCAGAGTGGCTGATTAGTGTTAATGCAGCCGCATGAATGCAAAATTGTAATGTGGCATTAGAGCATGACACAAAGACAAGTTTCTGAAAGGTCTTTAAGGCTTTAAAGGTCTCATGAAAAATCTTACATGTGTAGCTTTTAGCTGAGGCCATATGTTAAGGTATCTCTAAAGATTGACAAACTTTTAACAGATATACTTATATAAAATGTGCTGTCTTTCTCTTGGACCAAAACTATTGATGACACATTCTACCTCTCGAAGGTTATCTATCCCAAGTCCTTCACTAGTCACTATCCTGAGCTCTGACATAATCTGAGGAATTAAAGTCTAAAAACAAGGCCTTGGAGTGGTTTCTCTCCTGATCCAAACAAATCATTTATATAACCTTAATAACCAAATCATGTACCCCGTCTTCATTTCAGACAGGGCTTGAAGGGCACTGCATTCATATGGAGTAGAACAATCATATTTTATTCTAATATGATGACAAGAGTCATGAACCTAAAAAAATGAATGTCATACCTATTGGTTCTTACAAATACAACATATTTCTCATCATCTTTCGTTCGTGTATTGTGTTTTTAGCATGTTTTTTTATTTTTTATTTGGCAGATTATTATGTTATCAACAACTAGTGTGTTAGTTGTTGTTATCAAAGTGTGAAAAGCCAGTTATCAATAAGGCCAATTCAGCAAGAAGGTAAAGAGAGGCAGTGTTATGATTTGTATATAGTTAAGAGTTAGTCAGTTAGGCTTGGCATGTAAACCACTTCAGCTATGAATATATTCACAATACAGCAAATCCTTGAGGGTCTAATAGTTATGATGATAATATACAACATTAGACCGAAAATACTAGTGATTTTTTTTTTCACGCTAAAATCACAATTCTTTTGAGTCTTGTGGCTACACTATTGAATTTTTATTAAATTTTTTTTTTTTTTTTTTTTTTTTTTACATTTTACAGATTTTCCCCATTTTTTCCATTGTAAGTGCCTACAACTCACATTTTAGATTTATTTATTTACCCGCTTGCTTGCTTACTTGTTCATTCATTCATTCATTCATTCATTCATTCATTCATTCATTCGTTCATTCATTCATTCATTCATTCATTCATTCATTCGTTCATTCAAACAATCACCATTCAGGATCACAACTATCCATTTTTATAATTGGCTGTCTAGTCTGTGTATATATTTATTTATTTCAGAAGGTATTGCTTAATGCCTTAACCCAAACATAGTGAATGCAAGGAATTCAATATTTTCTATTCTCAGTCTGCGTCAAACCATGCAAACCTCACTTGAATGTCGCTCCGTTTACTATCAACCTAATTTTTCCAAAAAGAGTGCATTTGTTGAGTGCTTGGTCGGAGACGTGCTGAGGGGGATATCTGTCTCCCACTGTCAGGAATGGAGCCACGGCGAGTGGGTGGCTGTCGGACCGTGGCTGTATGCGGAGGTTCCACGTGCCCACGTCTCAGAGCGCTCCGAGTCATGCAGGGCTAATGCGTTATCCGTGTGAAGGGGCTCACGCTATGCTGAGCAGATAAAGCCCCCACACTGACTCATCTGAACGAAGAAAAAAAGGCATTTGTTAGACAAAAAGAGCAAGAGGGAGGGGGGGGGTGTGTGGAGGGGGTGCTTTAGTGGCTTTGTCATGAATATTCTAATTGCCAGTGTTATCTCTGATGATTATTAAGACTGGCCCCGGGGCCCCGTGCAGATCTAATGTAGCAGAAAGGGAACAGCCGCAGGAGACTGTTTAGTGCTGTGTGTGTGTTTAACTGTTATTCTTCAATACGTCTATTGTCTGTTGTCCATTTACAGCCCACAGCATATGTGAATCCATGTTTCTGTATTTGTCTCTGGTGTAGTGGGGATTTAATGTGTTTGTGAGTCTTGTGAATGCAACGAATCCTTTTTGACACTGCCAGGAATGGGTTGTTTGCTGGTGATTCAACAGCTCTAATCCGATCAGAAACTGATGGAAGATTCCTTTAGAAACATTCTAAATATGAATCACGTGTTCGTAGTTAAATTTAGCAGTCCAGCATAATCTGCTCTAATCGAAACATTTCAGAATCCGTGTGATCTACAGATTTGTGTTTCTTTACAGCAGAAATCCAGTTTTCTAACATCTTGTTTCCCAGGAAAAATATTTACATATACTGACGTTTGTGATTAGAACAAATGACACTGGATTTGCATTTTCTAAAAGTAAAAGAATAGTGTTCGTTTTAGGTACGTTTAGGTTTTAGGCTTTGGTTTAGCTATTTAGCCGTTGCTGACTATAGATATTTACATAGAAGCAAACTAGAAAAGACCAGTCGCAACTCACTATGCAAACAGGTACAAGAAAGATCAATCAGAAGTGTTATGATGATATCACTGATATTGGTGGATATTAGATATTGGAGTATTTCTTTTAAAGTAAGCAAGTATTAGACTTTAAAAATGTTGTCTTGAATTACTTAAAAATAAAAGCATTTACAACTAATATCACTCATTTAATAATACGAATACGGATAAGAATAGTAAAAAAAAAATTGTAAAACTGATCTCAGTCAAATGTCAAATCTATCATATTCACATCAATAGTTAGTAGATTGTATGCTCCAATCCCTAAAGATTTGGTCATGTTTACTGTTGTTCTGCGAATTTTGGCAAACCAAATCTAGTTATTTCAATAGTAAACTACATAGATTTCCCAAGCTGCTTGGTTTGTGTGATCTGTGTGACCTTTTTTCCTGCACATTTGACATCACCATAAAAGCTAAACTTGCACTGTGAAAAGTGGTAAACTGTCATTGTTATTTTAAATTTTACTTCTACTTGATTTAACTCTTATTATGTCATTTTGGTTATACAAATTAAGGTTGCAAATTGTTAACCAGTAAAAGTAAAACATATTTTTGACATAAATCCAGTTAATTTACTGTTACTTATTTTAGTGTAATATTTTTTCAGTGATGTTTAACACTAACCACTATCTTTTTTATATCCTTGCAAGCACCATTCTTTCCTTCAGTCAAGTAAGATTCTTACATAATTTAGCTTCTTATGTAAATTGTACACGCTTAAAGGAATAGTTGACCTCCCAAAAATCTGAAACTTCTTCCTTTTCTCTCCATCATGTCTTGTAAAACCCATATGACTTATAACATAATGTCCGTTCTGCTTTTACAGTGACAGTGAAGGGTGATTTTCAAGTCAAGATTTTATGTAAGGCTCATGGGTCAGCGCTGGGTTACTATGATCAATGCATCCAAGACAACACATTCTTTTTTCTTTGTGACCTTGTTGGATCTCTATTCAAATTGTGTTTCCATTGCCACTCGGCTAGCACAGACAATCCAAAGACATTCCTTGAATCTAGAAGCCGTCCATTGAATCTGTACGGATAACTACCTTGCATGATGCTTTGTTGGTGTTTCTTCTTCTGATCAGGGGTATCGGCCCAGCTTACAAACACCCGGCTACGGAGGAACACTTCGGTCGGAACACCCTTCTGGATGGCCCCTGAGGTAGGACCGTTGGCAAGTAGTTTGCAAAGCATGGAGGTGACTTTGTGGGCTGCAAATGTTTTCGTTGACTTAGTTTTTCCATAAGATTTCCATATGAGACAGGAGAGAAGGACTGCAGCTCTGAAGCTGTTTTGAGAGTTGTAGCCAACATTTTCATATGACTCAAGGGTAGAGGCTTACGTGCCTCAATTTGTCCTAGGTGTCAATACAATCAAAACACATACAGAGATTTATTATTAGTGCATTTTTAGACTTTGAAACATCAGTGGGCAACATTGTAGGTTCATTTCTGGACTTATTGCATGGATTAAACACTAAAGACGCTGGACAGTTTATTTGTGCTTCTTATTCTGAGGTAAGACCACCTATATTCCATTCTCCGGTTTTCTGTCCACATAAGGTTTATGGTACAATAATAAAGTTTAATGTAGAGGTCTAAACTTATTTATTTTTAATTGAGAAATAAGTTGTTGATTTTTTCTTCACAAAAAGGCATGTTGTTGTTAGCAGCTCTTTTGCTTAGACTATAGTATGTATATATTTCTCTCGCATCACTGCTTAGTCTCTCTCTCTCTCTCTCTTTTAAATTATATTTCTATCTTCTATATTTTTAAATAATATAAATTCAACATGCTTTTAGTTTGTGTAATATTCTTGTGCATTTTCTGTAGTATTAAACTATTATTATTCTGCTCTATAAGGTCCCAGTTGCTTTTGTAGTATTACAACTAGAGATGCTCCGATTGCAGTTTCTGGCCAATTCCGATTTTTTTTAAATTCTGTTTCTCATTCTAAGAACTAAAAATCACAGCAAAGAAAGAAAGAAAGAAAGAAAGAAAGAAAGAAAGAAAGAAAGAAAGAAAGAAAGAAAGAAAGAAAGAAAGATAATTCATGGGCATTTCCCCTGACCTTATTAAATGTATGTGTCATCTTTCACATCAACTTCTTACATGTTTTCAGTTAGTTAGAATAATAAGACACTGTAGATTTGTTACCCATCAAATGTGCTGGAGAGGAAACAGAAGCATTAGATGTATTTATAAAGACTGTTTGATGAACCTGAGGTGGTATAAATAATATTATAAGATTAATGTTTTAAATATTTTTTGAACATACAAATAAGAAATGAAAAAAAAAAAAAAAAATGCGTTAAATATGAAACCACCAGTAGGTGGCGGCAAATGGTTGTTAGTCATTTAGTAATTCATTCAACTGATTCATTCAAATGGATAATTAATTCAATGGTTGCGGCTTGTATCATGTGAGAGGAATTACGAGCCGAGCAGAGCGCCTTACGAGCACTTCCCGACCTCCGTATCAATTTTTAAACATTTCTAAAAAGATTGGGAGCTATCGGTTTGAATTTGTGACGTGTGCGGTTGAACGAGCCGATTTCTTGATCTATCTGAAGTTGACCAATCACGAACTAGGAAAACCACAGAAGAAGAAAGTAGAAGACGGCAGCACCACGTGAATGTGGACTATTGACCAGGAGGATAAACTCGCTGTAACTCTATAATAACTATAGTAACTCTATAATAACTCTATAAACTCTATAAACTCTGACAGGAACACTGAGCGCAGTATGAGGTTTCTAGCAGCATGTACCATGCTTTTTAATTCTCTCTCTCGCTCCCTCTCTCTCTCTCTCTCTCTCTCTCTCTCTCTTTTTCTCACACACCCGCATTATGTAGTTTCCGGGGACTCTCCATAGACGTAAAGGTTTTCTATACTGTACAAACTGTATATTCTATCCCCATACACTACCTCTATCGATCACGGAAAAATGCATGTTTAAAATTTCAATTAAACACGGTTTAGTGTTTTTTTTTTAAGCCATTTGGTTTACGAGGGCACAGGAAGTGTCCTCCTAAACCATGTTTACATTGTAATATGTCATTTATACATATTTGTGTCCCCATAAACCATATACAAGAACACACACACACTAAGGTGACCAGAACGTCCCGGTTTCCTGTTGCTGAAAAAGAACCTGTATGTGTAGGAAACGGGTCGTATCAATATTTTATATGCAGTTATGAGAGAGGGAGAGCAGTTTTATTAGGCGCGTTTGACTTGAAGCAGCGCTGCACAGAATGATCACTTGTATGACATAAAGTACCATGAGAGCGATTCGAATGCATTGGATCCGTGTGCTCTCTTATCGCTCTCACGGTACTTTAATGTCATGTACAGCAATCATTCTGTGCAGCGCTGCTTCAAGTCGAATGCGCCTATGAACTGCGTGCGATTGCTTTGGAAATTGGCAGGTAGTAAAATCGTGCCGTATATCAACTCGTTCGTTCGATTTTCAGATAACTCACTCGGGACGTGTGCGTGAACCGTATACGCCCGCCTTTACTGAATCATTGACTCACTTGATTCATTCAAAAATAGGGATTCATTTAGTAGCGAATCAGAGACACAAAACAGTTCTGCCGTGGCTTTGGAACTATTTTCGTTTGCAAAATTATGCAAAAACAGTCAATAGTTTTGTGTCAAAAGTGTTAGTCACTTTTTAACTTGTTTATTGTACTGCCATTGTATAAAATCAGTGTCACATTGCAATTATGCTGATAATTTCTTTTCCACCACAGTATGGATCTGTTTAAATATATTTTGGTGTCATTAGTCATTGTCAGTCAGATTATGATCAGTAGACATGGCAATACAATATGTGAAACATATTGTTCAACAGTGGAATTTCTGTGCTCTGGTGACACTGTTCAACAGTCAGTGTCCGTCATAAACATTTACAGTTCAGTAATGACTGTGTTTGTGTATTTGAGCAGGTCATCGCGTGTGAGCAGCAGCTCGACTCCACATATGATGAGCGCTGTGACGTGTGGTCTCTGGGTATCACAGCCATAGAGCTGGGTGATGGAGACCCGCCCCTTGCTGATCTTCATCCAATGAGAGCTCTTTTCAAAATTCCAAGGTGACGCCCTTATTTAGGTTTGACAGTTGTTGTACACAAACATTTATTTGCATGACTACTGTACAAAATATTCAAAAAGACCTCACAGTCCACAAGGTCAGGTTTGTGTCAGTATTTGGAATAATTTGTGATTTAAGCATGCAGGTGGAAAGCACTGCTGCTTGCTTGGGCCTTGGAGCTGTCAGAAGCCAGGCTGGTTTTCATTCTTAGGTCTTTTTAGTGCAGGTACATCGGTTTCTTGAAATGCATGTATCTTTGTGGACACAAGAAACAGAGCAAGCAATTTTTCTCTCCATTCTCTCCATCCACCTGTCCGAAGGTGAAATGTGATTGTTTACTCTTTTCAGACTCAGAACAGAAACTGTTATCACTAGTGTCATCTTGATGGTGCAGCACTTTTGTGTTATAATACACATCACACACATTGAGCGCTGTGCTGTCAGAGCACTGGTGTTCTGACTGAGGTCAGTGGTGGGGGTGGGGGGTATAATCACAGAGCGGTGTGGTAATGTTTCTGACTGCTCATGTACACGCCGCAGGCTGTCTTTGTTGGGTCTCTCTCATGTTCTCTTTCCTTCTTATTAGAAAAAACACACCTTACACCCCCCACACCCATCCAGACTGAGAATAAGCAATGCATTGTGACAAAACTGGAACATAGCCATTAGAATCCCAAATCTGAATGTTCTCAAAATATTTCACTGAAGATTTATTTTGAATGTATTTTTATATTTAGATCTACACTATTATTAAAAATGTTTTTCAAAGTCTCACCATTTATTTAACAAAAAATAAATTATATATATATATATGTATATATATATATATAAATACATCATCAACATTATATTTTTTTAAATAGTCATATTGTAAAATATGATTACAATTTAAAATAATATTTTGTATTTTAATATACATTTTAACATTTGATTCTTTGATAAACAGAACAAAAATATTTTCTAACATTATAAATATCTTTTTATTGTCACTTTTGCTCATTTTAATGCATTCTTGCTTAATAAAAGTATTTCAGGGTCAAATCTAACCCTGAACATTTGAGCATTATTTTATATTTTAGGTTACATAGTAATATTAAAATGTATATATATTTTTATTTATTTATTTAAAGGGGTCAATGGATGCCATTTTTTCATATCAAGTTGATATGATTCTTCAGGGTCTTAATGAAAAGTCTGTAACATAGTTTTGTTCAAATTTCTCAATGGTAGTTTAAAAAAAAAACTTTTTACCCTGTCAAAAACAGCTCTTTTGAGAGCAAGTCGTTTGGCAGCTTTTTCCTTTAAATGCAAATGAGCTCTGCTAACCCCACCCCTCTCTTTTAAGCTGCTCTCAGAGAGACCTCTTTTAAAAATTACTATAAATGTAGGCTGTAAAATGAGATATTTGAGACAACTTTTTATTCCAAAATCTGTCTCACTCTCACAATCGCCTGATTTGAACTTGTCTCTCTCATGCTGAATACTTATGCCTTGTGTAGAACCAGAGGAGATCTGGATTGACTCTGACGCTGTAGGGTTCTCGAGCTGGTATGTGCTCAGTGAACAGTACTAGGCCAGTGGCACATGCTGATGACATATCAAGTGTTAGATTTGTGTGACCCAGATTAGGCCAGACTAAGCCTCGAGCCCTGGGCACAACATGTCCACGTTCAGCCCCCCTGCCACCAACAGACAGGAATACACACATTTAGCCAGCAGACAGGAGCTGAGAGCCACAATAAACTAGAAATAAACACTTCCAATGAGAGTGATGATACATAACCTGAATATGCTGTAGACGTGTAAATGGCTGAAATTTGGCCAAAAAAGTTTCAACTAAGGGTCTCAGTAACTGTTTAATAAATCTCTCCCAGTACTTTAACATATAACAACATTAAAAGCATGTCAATTCTTCCATTAAAATATAAATACTTTATATGGTGGATGCCTGTGTCTGCCACAGAATCCATTTTTTTCTTGCAATTCTGAGAGTTATAAACTTGAATGAAAAAGAGTTGTGAAATTAAAAAGTCTCAGTTACCTTTTTTTTCATAGTGGAAACAAATAAAAACAACTGCTAGATGTAAAAAAAATAAAAAAAGTCAGAATTGTGAGATATGAACTCAAAAGGTCAGAAAGTCAGTCACAATTCTGTTTTATCTTGCATAGCAAATTTTGAGAGTATAATAATAATAATAATAATGTATTTATTTATTTGTTTGTTTGTTTCTGTGGTGGAAAAAGGCTTACATATAATTGAGCAAGGATGCATTAATCATGATCAAAATTAAGCAAAAATAATAATAATATTACAAGAGATATTTTATTTAAAATAAATGCTGCTCTTTCTATATTTTTATCACAGAATCATGAAAATCATGAGTTTTTAGCATCGTTACTGCAGTCTTCAGTGTCACACGAACCTTCAGTTCATTCTAATATGCTGATTTTCTGCTCAAGAGAAATAATCATCGGTGTTGAAAACAGCATTGCTGCTTATAATATTTCACAAGGGTATACTGATTAAATAAATGCAGTCTTGGTGAGCATAAGAGACTCCCTTCAAAAACATTTAAAAATCTTACCAACCCCAGTCTTTTGAACGGTTATGTACTTTGTTGATTATTTGGTGCTTTTATTAGTGACATATGTTATTGTTGTTGTCTTGTGGATTTTGAATACTGTGCTCTTAACAATGTCCTTTCAATTGCAGAAGGCTTGTTGTTTTCATCTGTAATCTTTTATTTTTTTGCTGCTGCATTTTCCGATAAGGATTCACTTTAATAGTCTAAGCATTTCTCCAGCCGTTTCCATGTAAGCGTCTGACACCCGCTGTTTGTGTGGGGTGCAGCGTGTGATAAGCAGAGATGTATGCCCCCCCATTAGGGTAATTAATCGCTGTCAGAAGCAGAGAGCGTGCTCCTGGCTCGCTAGCCGTTGGACTGGAGTACACCTCCTCAACCCTGCTCTCCCTCTGCTAATAGCCCCCTTCACCAGGACACCAAATGATGGCTAATTAGCTCTATTGTTCCACAGCAGGGAAAGCTTGTCAGGTCCTCTGGGACACCGTTAAGTGTCTATCTACTTACTTATCTACATTTACAGGGAAAAGCTTTTTGGCAGCCTTCACAGACAAAGCTTTCTCACATGAGCATAAATTCACTGAAAATGTCACTTTTACTCCTGCAACCTCAAACAGAAACAGAGGAGATCAGGGATAGCTGTCACTATTTTGACCTCGTTGAATATTTCTTAGCCTTTTCTCTCTCTCTCTTTATAGTCACAAACTTTAATATCTACACTACAAAACCATATGAAATATTTCCACTGTTATTACGAAGAGACAGTTCATTTAGCCTGCAGTGGGGCGTGTTGTCACTCCATTTGAGAGAAATTGTAAAAACATAAATGGCTGTTTATTGGCATGGATTGAAGAAAAATACTCATAAAATACTAATAATAATAATATCAACAACAATATGAATATGAAATATGAATAATAAAATATAATGAAATTAAATAGTACCTAAAGTAACAAACAGGCCATGCTTCATAACACATCTATTTAAAGTGCTTTATGGGCTATAGCTTTCCAACTAAATTTAAAAAAGTGCAAACTAAAATTATCAAAAAAGAAAAAAAATTACATACAAAATGGAATATATTTGCCTAATCCAGTGTAATTACTGATAAAAAAAAAAAAAAAAAAACTAAAAAAAAAAAAAGAGAATATATATATATATATATATATATATATATATATATTTTTTTTTTTTTTTTTTTTTTTTTTCAAATAATATTGTGACAACATTCCTCAATTTGAAATTTATGGAAAATATTTGTTGATCGTACGAAAGATTAACTACTCTTTTGTGTGCTAGCTGTCTGAAACCAACATTGATAACCACTAGAGAAAACCAAAATATTACATTTGTGTGATTCATATAGACCCAATACAATTTTCAAATCAGGAGAATGTTTTCCGCCAAAATAAAACCTAAAAAAAAAAATAAAAAAAAAAGTAAAAAATTTTTACTTCTGAAAATAAAAATAAATTAACATTAGGCAGCTATAAATGAGAAATATTGATATATTGCAGTTGTTTAAATAATAAAGTAAAATAAAATTACTTCACAATAGAGTAGTGTTATTGTAATATATTCTTTGTTGATTAAATTCAGTGTTTATAATGTAATAAAAACAGCATTATTATAATAATAATTATAATTTATTATTATGAAAAGCGATTCATTCAATTAATACAACCTTACCTTTACATCATGGAAATACAGACGGAAGACAGAAGACAATGAGCGCAGTGCTAAAAACTGCTGGAGCTATATAATTATGATTTACAGTTCTTCCATAAGTGACAACTTTCCGCAGTCTCTTTTATAGCATATGCAGGTATGCATTTTGGTATATTGACATTTTTCTTTCTGCATACTTTTTATGGTCTGTGCTTGAAGCGATTCATCTAAACAACAGATGGTTTTGGACAGTAGTCTAATAATTTTATCAAGTGAGGAGTGCCTTTTTCCTTTGAAATTCATGGGATTAATTTGCTGTGAGTGGTTGTCTTCTCATTGCTCTCACATACTTCTCTTTGTCTGTTTAAATGTTTTTCTCCATACAGAAATCCTCCACCCACCCTACACCAACCAGAGCTCTGGTCAAACGATTTTAACGATTTTCTATGCAAGTGAGTAAAGCAGGTTAAATTTTTTTTTGGTATTACATCTTCAGCATTGGCAAATACAAAGTTTGCTGGTTATTAAAGTTTTGTTCGTTTTTCTTTTTGACACTGATTTTGTAGGTTAATTACTCTCATAAAGAGCCATGCCTCAGCATCAGCGTCTCATAATGCCTTGTAATACTCGAATTATCTTCCTGCTGTTTTACCAGAACATTGTTTGTAACTGAATTCATCTCAACAACCTTTAGCTTGTTTGTGTTTTTCCTCATTCTGGTCCTTATCGGTTGCCGTTTGATGTGATATCTTGGACATTTCAACACAAATTCGCTCATTTTTCGATTGTGTCCCCTCCAGGTGTCTGATAAAGGATTTTGAGCTCAGGCCCAGTGTGTTTGACCTTCTTCAGCATGTCTTCATCAAACAGATTGTGGGCCGAGAGAAGATGCTGCAGAAGCAGCTGATGGAGCTTATCGACCTCAACCAACAAATAGGTGTTATCGAGAAAACAAGGTACTTCTACACAAATCAGCTCTAGTGCTTTCTGTGAGTCAAACAATCAGTTTAACGTGTCACAAGTTTTAATTTGAAATGTGTTTCTAACTTTTACTATTTAAAGGTTCCTTTTATTTCATCAAAAATGTTGAGAGATCTACGGATTAAAGCCATTTACACTCACATTAGATGAAACTTCCAGCCATATTAGTGACCTAGAACAAGTAACATTCTACCTATTCCAGTGAAGAAAAAAGAAGTACGCTTAAATTTATTGAAGTGTAGTAAAAATATATTTTAAAACTGGATTTCAAAATGTATTGTAGATATATTAATTAAATTAATAACGGTGCCAATATTAGTGGAGGGCACTGTATATATTTCCCATTTTCTGTGCCATCTGTGCTTAATAAGCAAGGTTTATGATACCCTTGTTGTCAGATTTGATTTCTATTTATTGAAACATAATGTTGACAAATTATACTTAAAAATTAAACTATTATTGACTTGACATGCCGTGTCCATCTAGAGCATGTTTAAACATGTTTTAAACAATTTATAAGTCAAAACTCAAGAATAAGTCCTCTGTAATCAGTCTTGAAAGCCAGAGATGCATCAGAATTACTTATATTTTTAAACTTACATAAACGTGTTCATAAAAATATAAGAATCTCTGCTAACTGCAGTGCTAGCCATTATAGCGGCACCATCACAAACCCTGCTATGCTACTAAGATATTAACTTTATTTTTATCATTTAAGCCATCTTGGAATATCTGAAAGGAGAGACAGTGATTCCAGGTATGAGATATTGACTAGTCACATGGGTTGGATCAAATCTACTTCCTGTGGATGTAGCAGTAGCAGCTTCCTGTCCCGATCATATGTTGTGGTGACTTCCCTTGCAGCTTACCCCAAAGTGTTGACTGTGTACCCAATGGTGTGTTTTTGTGATTCATAGAATGTTTTTAGGCAGCTCATTTTTGCAGCTTTAGTGTATTATACTCTTTTAACCCTCTGATGCTCCTCATTTGGGAGTCACACTTGTGATCTTCACCTGACACTTAAAGGTTTAGTTCACCCAAAAATGAAAATTTTGTCATTAATGACTCGTCGTTTAAAACCGTAAGACCTCCGTTCATCTTCGGAACACGGTTTAAGATATTTTAGATTTAGTCCGAGAGCTCTCAGTCCCTTCATTGAAGCTGTGTGTACGGTATACTGTCCATGTCCAGAAAGGTAAGAAAAACATCATCAAGTAGTCCATGTGACATCAGAGGGTCAGTTAGAGTTTTGTGAAGCATCGAAAATACATTTTGGTCCAAAAATAACAAAAACTATGACTTTATTCAGCATTGTCTTCTCTTCCGGGTCTGTTGTGAGAGAGTTCAAAACAAAGCAGTGTAGCGACGTCCGGTTCACGAACGAATCATTCGATGATGAAAACAGCTGTGCAGCTTAATATTTTGATATAAACTAAGAGTGACGCTTTATTTTAATTTTTAGCATTGATATATATATATATATATATATATATATATAACTTATAATAATAATGTATTTTCCATGCCTGTTACAGCACCTATTGTTAGTTTTATAAGATGCTAACTCAATTTATTGTGATAATTTTACTGCACAGCTTTTGAAAAAATAAAGCTATTGAATAAAATAACCTTGAAATAAAGATTTTGAAATTAGATATGGGCATCTTCAAATGACTTTGCAATTTTCTTATATAACTATTGATTTTTATTTCATCATTACCTTTTAATGCCTTTATCAATAATTTCAACAAGGTAATTTGTGTGAGTAATTTCTGTGATTTCAAATTTCATGGTTGCAGGCATGAGCGGATCCACACCAAAAAAGGCAGCTACATGAAGTCTCAAAGTCAGTCTTGTGGCGACGTGGATGATCTGGCAACCCTAGAGGTTTTAGATGAAGTAAGAATGAATACAGACCCCACAAGAGAAAGGCCAAAGCGCACACACACACACACACACACACACACAGACACACACACACAAAGGTTTTGATCATCAGTACAAAGACTCAGGAAAGAATTCAGGAAATTTTCTTTCCTTCTGTCAGACAGCCCATTCATTCCAGCTGGAATATTTTGTACTTCTTACATTTTCCAGTAGCGTTTTCCAGAGGGACTGTCAAGTGACCATAACTCATCCAAGCAGTCTCATATTTTAACTGTCAAGTGAATAAATAGACAGATTAGTGAACAATAACAGAGTTTGTATAGAAACACATTTAAGGTGATTTATCAATGCAGAGGGCTCTCATTGACACTAGATATATTTTCTCATCCATTATGGTAGCAGTGCTGACAGGAAGCACTTGTATTATGCTTTTGTCCTTGGACTGATATCACCAGATGGAGACCTGTGATGTGTGTAACTGTCTTGTATTGCCATACTGGCCGCATATGGCAGCAAAATGTACATAGTGTGCCATAATCACAATGTAAAGAGCCATTAATGCAGCAGTCTACATAATGAATCATCTCACTGTGTCTAGGGTTGGCCATGCATGAAAATGTGATATTAGATGGTTATGTTGTTGTGTATCGGTGTGCAGTGGTTTGATGGGATGGCCATCTGTGATGTTTAATTGTCTCTCTGTTAGAACACAATCACTGAACAGCTACAGAGACGTTACGCAAAGGAGCAGATCTATACCTACGTTGGAGACATCCTCATAGCGGTTAATCCATTCCACAAAACGGAGCTGTACACACCAGAGGTGTGAGATATTTCATTATTGAGTGCCATCAGCATTTCATAGTCTACTACATTCCATTTCGTTGGCTTTCTTCCTCACCTATCAATCTGTATCTGTTTTGTGATACTGTGAAAGAGTGTATATTTAATTCCCCCTTTTCTTGCATTCACATGCTCTCCTCTCTCTAGATTTCCATGTGAAAAAGAAGTACACTTTAGTATACTTTAAAAAAAAATTATGGAAATAATATACTTTAAGAATATACTGAACACTTAATTGCATGTTACACGTTTGTTTCAGGAAATACAGTTGTCTAATATTTTGTGATTCTCTGACAGCATTCTAAGGTTTATATTGGAGCCAAAAGAACGTCCAACCCTCCTCATATATATGCAGTTGCAGACATCGCATATCAGTCCATGGTGTCCTATAATGCTGATCAGGTATATTCCTCTGTGGTCCTAGAATATGTTCCTTTAAAATATTGTAACCTGCAATTGTTCCTTCAAAGAGATATTTCTACCTGATTTTACCCATGTGAAGTAGTTTTCAAGTATTATATTAGGTTGAGACAATGATAGTAAATAATATTTGGTAACACTTTAGTATAGGGACCGATTCTCACTGTTAACTAGTTGCTTATTAGCATGCCTATTGATAACATGTAGCCTGTTTATTGGTACTTATAAAGCATGTTGTTCATGACCATATTCTACTGCCCTAATCCCTAAATTAGGAGATAACTGAGGCAAAAGTCATAGTTAATATCGAGAATTGGACCTTAAAAAAAAGTGTAACTTATTATTTTAAGATTTATTTGTTGTATGCATCAGTATGCCCAGTCTCATGAAAATGTGTAGAAATAGTACGCCAAATAAAAATGAAAACTCATGGTACTGACACACAAAAATGGACTTTGGCATGCATATAATATGCAGTTTTCGTGTGCATGTGATACAAAATTTGTTGGAGTGCATATGATAGGCAGATTTCATGTAGGCAATATGCATCTACCCCACAACCCCAAACCTATCCATTACGTAGCGTATGCATATCAAAATTCCATATTTGCGTATCAATACAACGAGTTTTTGTTTTAATTTGGCGTATATTTATACGCACTTCTGAACTGTTTGTTTCCGTGTGCAGTGCATTGTCATTAGCGGAGAGAGTGGTGCTGGGAAAACAGAAAGTGCCCACTTATTAGTCCAACAGCTGACCGTCCTTGGAAAGGTTCGGAAAGTGGCTTTACGTTTTTCACTGTTGTGTTATGACATGTTTTTGTCATAGAATGTCTCATATTTCATTTAATGCTTTATTCTTCTCACACAATGACATAATTCCAGCTGAATTATTTTTCTATCTTTTTGTTTCTTCAGGCTAACAATCAGACCCTTCAAGAGAAGATTTTGCTGGTCAATAGTCTGGTGGAGGCCTTTGGAAATGCCTGTACTGTGATTAATGATAATTCCAGTCGTTTTGGGAAGTATCTGGAGATGAAGTTCACCTGTGGGGGGACCGTGGTGGGAGCTCAGATCTCCGATTACCTGCTGGAGAAGTCTCGGGTCGTACACCAGGCCGTGTAGGAGACCATCTTTCTCATATTGCCTGAAGTTCAGCAGTAATACAGAATTACAGTGCCCCTATTATTATGGAGTAATGAAAGGTTAATATTTTGGTTTTGGGATTCCCCAATAATAGTAAACAATAAAAACCATTTTCATTGTCTTATAATGTGCATTTATTTTTACCTTACTTGCTCAACAATTCCCAAAAGATTTCACTCAGCAATTAATTTTTCCAAACCCATCCTTTGCGTGATGCTAACCTGAAGGTGATTGGTCTGATTGGTCTCATTTTAATTTCATCATAAGCCTCTAATGCCTGATAAAGCAGTGTTTGTGAGCAGTGCTGCTTTGTGTACAGCCATTACCAGGGAAACCGTTATTTTTATCGCTCAAAAAGCACCACCTAGTGGCACAGAATGAATTAGCATTTTTATTCAGACCAACGGGAAAAGACCAACATGTGGGCGGGCAATATTGGGATTCGTTTTAAAAACGACTCATTTCAATGATTCAGAGTTGACCATTTATTTTGAGAGACAATAACTTTATACACGGTGCACTTTCAGATTTAAAACTTTTCAGGATGTTTTCATTCACTTAGAGCTGTGTTACACACTGCATGAAACCTAATTTTCTAAAATCCATAATAGGGGCACTTTAAATATCGAATGATAAAGACTGACTGAATTGACCTATAGATGACCGGTATAGACTTTTATATAGTATATAGACTTATGTTTAATAGTTATCCTGTTTTATCAAAGTACATTCAGTGAATAGGGTAAAAAGAAAAAAATTGTTGAAAAAAAAAAGTAAATAAATAAATTAAGCACAATGTAAAATAATAATAATTTTAAAACACACCAATATTCTGTTTTATTTATGACTTGTTATATTTTATACAGTGCATTCAATAGATTTTGTTCAACAAGTTCATAAAATTTAGTATGCTCACTTTTTCTTTTATATATTTTAATATGCACAGGTCAGAATAAGTATGTTGTTTAATGTTCTTTCATAAATATAATTGTTGCACTGAATGACATTATTTCACCCACATTTTGACTTCAGGAATTTTATTTTCCCAAAACGCATTTGTAAACTTAAAAGTAGACTTTACTTTTAGACTTTTAATCAGCGTGCTTATTATGTACATAAAATTGCTTTTGTAAAATGTCTTTTAATGCAGACATATATGTTTATGAATGTTAGTGTAAGCACTCACATATTGGAAATAAAGAATATACTTTTCTTTTTTAATCAGTTTACTTGCCATCATTTACCGCCAACATTTTCTCTCAACTGCATAGACATTCTATAACCATTCTATAACCAAAGATTCTACTTTTTATTTTATTTTTTTCAGAGGGGAACGTAACTTCCACATCTTCTATTATATCTATGCCGGTCTAGCTGAGAGGAAGAAACTCAGCCACTACAGACTGTCAGACAGCAAAACACCAAAGTAAGTTCTTTAGCACCTGATAATAGCCTGCCTTTTTTATCCGGATCCTCATCTGATGTCCTCATTTCTGTTTTGTACTCTTTGTTTTTCTCTATTTCAGGTATCTCCACAATGAGAATGTTCAATTAGTGCCTGACATTGTGGGCAATGCCTTCTATAAGGAGCAGTTTGAGACAGTGGAGCAGTGCTTCAAAGTCATCGGCTTCACCCTAGAGGTACACAAACCTATCGCAATAAAGTGTTTACAATTTTAAAAAAAGGTTCAATACTATGGTGAATTTTTTTTAGAACCTTTATTTTTAGAATCACATTTTCAATAATAATTGTCACTTAGAACATTTATTTACTTTTTACATAATTCGAGTTCTTATATTGGAGTTGATAGCCCTGATTTTCATTATACTAAAATGCAAATGTTTCTTTTGGAGAAGGGGCTAAAATGTTATTTGATTACTAAATAATGAGGTGTAATAGACAAGCGGAATGCTGATGTGCAGTGACCGTGAGAACAGCCTGCTAGTGCTCTGAACACTGGCGATGGCCTGCATGGAGGGTTATGTAGAAGTTGTGACCCAGTGCTCTAATGCCATCAGTCTCCACAATTACCATCAGGCGAATCAGTGATGCATGCTGGAAAACATTACCAGTGCCCATTTTGTCTGGAAGGCCACATCCGAGCTTATCAGTTAAATAAGATATCAGATATCCCAAGATCATGAAACCGTCAAAATAGAGCGCAACGTAGTAGAGTGTAACCCAAATCATTTCAATGTAGATGCACCACAAATAATATTCTGTAGAAGGAACAAATAAGAAATCATGTTTAATAGCCCTTTTTTTTTGTAAATGTACCAAGCATGTCAAACATTTGTAGGAAATATATGAAGAAACGGAACAAACTGAGACAGACTAAATCCAGAAGAACCGTGGCAAAGTCTCCAAGATGCTTCAAGAAACCTACCTGCAAAGCTGCAGTACTGTTAGAAGTTTTAGACACTTGTGTAAAAATGCTGTAAAATGAGAATAATGTAAAAAATAATGTCATAAATCTTCTTTATAAGTTAACTTCTATTAACTAAATTAAATCAACATTTGGTGTGAGCATCATTTGCGTTTAAAGCAGCTTTTGTCCTAGGTACACTCATGCATAGTTTTTCAGGTAGGTTTCTTGAAGGCTTTCCCACAGTTCTCCTGGATTGAGTCTGTCTCAGTTTGTTCTGTTTCTTCATTTTATTCCAGACAGACTGATGATGAGATCAGATCTCTGTGTGGTGCACTGGCTGCTGTCAAACCCAAAATCTCAAATCTCACTGGATTAATACAATTAATGGCAAAATGAATGTTTGGAAATGTAATCTGATATTTACTACTGAAACACTACAGCAAAAGATAGATATCAGTCTTTTAGTTGGTGAAAATTCTAGTGTTCTGAACATTTTGACCACTGTGTGTATATATATACATACACTCACCTAAAGGATTATTAGGAACACCTGTTCAATTTATCATTAATGCAGTGGATGGGCTACAACAGCAGAAGACCCCACCGGGTACCACTCATCTCCACTACAAATAGGAAAAAGAGGCTACAGTTTGCACGAGCTCACCAAAATTGGACAGTTGAAGACTGGAAAAATGTTGCCTGGTCTGATGAGTCTGGATTTCTGTTGAGACATTCAGATGGTAGAGTCAGAATTTGGCGTAAACAGAATGAGAACATGGATCTATCATGCCTTGTTACCACTGTGCAGGCTGGTGGTGGTGGTGTAATGGTGTGGGGATGTTTTCTTGGCACACTTTAGGCCCCTGAGTGCCAATTGGGCATCATTTAAATGCCACGGCCTACCTGAGCATTGTTTCTGACCATGTCCATCCCTTAATGACCACCATGTACCCATCCTCTGATGGCTACTTCCAGCAGGATAATGCACCATGTCACAAAGCTGGAATCATTTCAAATTGGTTTCTTGAACATGACAATGAGTTCACTGTACTAAAATGGCCCCCACAGTCACCAGATCTCAACCCAATAGAGCATCTTTGGGATGTGGTGGAATGGGAGCTTCGTGCCCTGGATGTGCATCCCACAAATCTCCATCAACTGCAAGATGCTATCCTATCAATATGGGCCAACATTTCTAAAGAATGCTTTCAGCACCTTGTTGAATCAATGCCATGTAGAATTAAGGCAGTTCTGAAGGTGAAAGGGGGTCAAACACAGTATTACTATGGTGTTCAAATTAGAATTGAAGATGTAGTGTATTTCTAATTTTAATAAAAGCCTGATAATATCATATTAATGAAATGAAATGCCCCATAGGTGTTCTTAAAGTGAGTACACTTTCATCATTAATTTTCAGTATTAAATTACATTTAAAGAGGTAACTTATTTTCCTAATAAATATTCCTTTTAATTGAATGCCAAGGTGTGCTTAGAACCTTAGTTCTGGAATCACTAAAGAAGCAGACAGTCACTGTTGTGCTTTATACCACTGAAAAACCACCAAGCCAACATCTAAATCTTCGTAGAGAACTAACTCTGTCTCTGTAATGTCAGTTTAGTTTTTCTATTTCTCGAGGGAGACACAAATAATCACAGGCCTGTGAGTGACATGGATTTGACATTACGAAGCACTGTATTCTTTAGGGAGTCCATATAATCGAATAGACAGACGTGTCAGTGTGCCACTAGATATTAGCTGCTATGCTACATTTACAGAAATATGTAGCAGATTCATTCCTCTGGGCTGGGATGTTTAAACATAGATGTGATGTCATTTAATAAATCATGTTATTCATGCCTGGCGTTGCTTTTGTGGGATGTTAAATTGAAAGCATTTTGTTGACTTTTTTTGTCATAATCGTATTAGGAGCTCAGGACTGTTTACAGTATCTTAGCTGGGATCCTAAATGCAGGAGATGTCGAGTTCACGTCAGTCGCTTCCGAACATCAGACGGACAAAAGCAACATTTCCAACATGGCCGTACTAGAGAGTGGTAAGAACTGTCTCATATTCACCTTCCACTCTGTACAGCACAATCTTTTGATCTGAGCCTGAGCACAGTTATATAATCAGTCATGGGCGTTGTGCGTTTATGTAATTCTGAAGAGCTACTAGAAATCCTAAGTCAACCCCTATTTGCATCCCTTTAGAACAAATCTCCACAAACAAGCCTAAGGTGGCTTGTTGCTCTTAGCTGACTTAATAGATTTAGAGAGGTTTATGGTCATTTTCACCAGCTTTTCCAGACCAGCTTATCAAACTAAAACTAGCATTCCAAGTTTGACTATTTAAAGTTTAAGTTAATAGTAATGGGTACTTTTCAGTATTAAATAGTAAGCCATTGTAGGGGTTTTAGTGCATCTGTAATTATACTGTGGTGATTTCATAAAGTTTCTAGGCTAATATTGCCCACAAACCCTTGCATGTGTTCACATGGTTCACAGTTGATGTTTATACTGCAGAAGAAAAAAAAAATCATAATAATAACATTAAGGCAGGAGACAGCTGTTAAAAGCTAAAAGTGTACCATAATTAGAAAAACACACATTTACTGATTAGTGCAAATTTGTAAAAATATAAAAGTTGGGATATGCACTACCATTAAAAAGTTTGTGTTCAGTAAGGGTTTTTATGTTTCATCAAGGCTGTATCTATTTGATCAAAAATACAGAAAAAAAACCTGTGATTTTGTGAAATATTATTGCAATTTAAAATAACCGTTTTATAGTTTTTTGCTTCAAAATATAATGTATTACTGTGATCAGATTTGTATTTTCAGCACCATTACTCCAGGTTTCAGTGTCATATGATCCTTCAGAAATTATTTTAAATGCTGATTTATAATCAATGTTGGAAACAGTTGTGCTGCTTAATATTTTTTTGGGACCTGTTATACTATTTGTCAGGATTCTTTGATGAATAAATTGTTAAAAAGAACAGTGTTTATTAAAAATATAAATTTTGTGTTACAATATACACTACTATTCAAAAGTTTGGGATCCGTACATTTTTTCTACTTAAAAAAATAAATAAATGAAGTAATCAATGCTTTTATTCAGCAAGAATGCTTTAAATGGAAAAAACAGTGAAAGTAAAATTCTATTTTGAATAAATGCTGTTCACAACAGTTTCAACATTGATAATAAATCAGCATATAAGATTGATTTCTGAAGATTCATGTGACATTGAAAACTGGAGTGATGGCTGATGAAAATTCTGCGCTGCGTCACATAAATAAATTCTATTTTAAAGTATACTAAAATAGGAAACCAATTTCTTGAATTTCGTGAATTTCTTGCAGTATTACCTTGGTTTATATTAACATTTCATTCGTTTTTATTTTTAGATTTTCTGTTTACATTTTCTGTTTTTTGTTTTTATATCTATATACTGTAGTTTTTATTCATTTTTATTTGAGTTTAAGTTCTATTCATAATAGTCCATCAGGTTAAACTAAATTAAAATGAGAAATGTTGTCTTGGCAACTTGCTTATATTAAACTTATGACATTTTTCAACTTATCACTTAAGAACTTTGTAATTTATTTATTTTTATTTTATTTTTTTTGCTGTTGATGTTGATGTTTTCTTTCTATGGATTTAGTTTTAGTTAACTGTATAACCCTTGTGGTTTGCAATTTTATTGTATACCATAATTTAACCATCATTTTTCATGATGCATGTCTCAAAACTGGTGTATTTTCATGTTACATGTACTTGTAAGTTTGTACCCAATGCAGTTTGCAAAATCGGCATATTGTTGTCATGTTTCCATGTGTTTGTACGTTCAGCTGCATCACTGTTGTGTATCCGTGCGGATGAGCTCCAGGAAGCACTGACCTCTCACTGTGTGGTCACACGGGGTGAAACCATTGTCAGATCAAACACAGTGGAGAAGGCCACTGAGGTACGGGACGCCATGGGCAAAGCCCTCTACGGACGCCTGTTCAGCTGGATCGTCAACCGCATCAACTCTCTCCTGAAACCAGACAACGACAGCCAGTCAGGGTGAGAGGAAAGAGTGTTCCCAATCTGTGCTCAGTTTTGCCACAGTTTCAACAGTTGCAATCAAATTCTTTCAATGCCACCATGCAAGAGAAACTTTAGAACATCCCCTTACTGACCAGAAACTAGAAAGATATTTTTCCATCCTTTGTATCGATGTGTGAATGACAGATTTTATTTTTTAAATTCCATATCAGTTTTTTTTCTTAATTCTATCCTTGAATTTCTCTCCAGGGAGGAAGACAAAGGTCTAAACATTGGTATTCTGGATATCTTTGGCTTTGAAAACTTTAAGAGGAACTCTTTTGAGCAGCTCTGCATCAACATTGCCAATGAGCAGATCCAGTTCTACTTCAACCAGCACATCTTCGCCTGGGAACAGGTACATCCTGTCTCTGATAAAGTCATTTCATCCAGTCTTGGATTGTTTGGAAGCTGTTCTAAGCCTTTTGGGAGCATTTGTAGTTTTTTTTCCTCTTTTTTTTTTTCTCAGCTTAACCTTATTTCCATCTAAATGGTGGTAACACCTCATCATTTATCATATCACAGTGTTGTGAGAAATGGAAGGAAGGGGAGTGGAATATTCCGTTTTCTTTTGACACAGACAAGCGTGACAATTCCCCAGACTGACTGTAGCCTTGAGGGGGAAAGTGATTTGGTGCCTCTAAAGCTTTGCAACTAACCCACATTAGTGCCTTCATAAATCATCTGAAACAAGGGTTACGTCAGGAGCCGCTGACTTTGCTTGTGCTTCTATAAGCAGACAGAAAATGCTGCTTAAGGTAAACGTGTGGATGTGCTGGCCACATTTCTGTGGTTGATGCATAATTCATTAGTATTTATATGGGTAAATCTCAGAGACAAATATATGTATTTGCTAGGCAGTTGCTGTGAGGGTGCTAGGGCATCAATAATAATAATAATAATTATTATTATTATTATAAATATAGTGCTTTGCAATGGCAAGCACCACTCATATTCTGTGTATACAAATATGTCTACTTTTTTATTTTATTATATTTATGTGTGTTTGTATGTATGTATGAAGAAAGAAAGAAAGAAAGAAAGAAAGAAAGAAATTTACCCCCTGTGTTTTAAAGAAAGTTTCACATATACCCTACAAAATTTTCAAAATGCTTTGCGTTTAGACACATCCGCGGAAATGACCAAAAATGCTGTATTACGTACAGTATGCCAGGCCAGTAGTTGGCACTGTCCCCTTGTTAGTGAACAGTACCTGTAGGAAAATGACCATTATATGCTGTATATGATATGTCTCTGCTGTTGGTTGTAATATTAGTGAAGTAAATCCACACTTTGCTGAAGAAGCGTTCGCAAACTCTTGAGCAGCAACTACCATATACTCCGCCATTGTTGTGTATGTTTGTTCGCACTTGCCTTAAAAATACTGCGAATGTCTACATACCTAACACGTACTACGCATGCGCATGATGTCACCATTTTCAAAGATTCCTGTATTGGGTTTCCACAGAGATATTATTATTGTGGCGTTTTGAAAAACGTGCTCTTAGAAACATGTTTTAAAAAATATGCGTTTTCAGTCCCCAAAACGACATTGTCTTGTAAACAAACATGCAAAATGCATAAAACGTTTCCCGTTTTTCCCTGAAAATGTTGTTGTGTAAACTGCCCCTTACTGTCCCAAAAAAAGATTTTGATCCCTGTTCAAAGGATGACTAAAAGCTCTAATCCACACCAGAGATTGGATTTCTTAGACAAGCTTCTGTATGTGTGTTGATGCATTTTGCCAGTGAATAATAAGGTCCATGTGTGAATTGTAATTTATCAACATGTCCGTCTTGACTCTAGACTTCCATGACATTTGTGCTTTGGGTTGAGTGCTCTGCTCACAGGAAGTCATCGTGTAGCAGCCTGACACACAGTGTAGCTCAGATTTAGGAGGTTTCAGAGCTCAGGCATCAGCTAGAAGTCTGCAGCGTTGTTGCAAGCTTACAAATATTAGTCGATCGGGAACGCATTTCTGTTCCTCTAGGAGAATTCAGTTGCAAAACAACAGCAGCATCAAGCATAAAGGTCACAGAAAACATCACATTCAGAGTGCATAAAACAAGACATTTCAAAATATGAATGCATTGTCTCATAATAAAAGAGTTTTCTTTTAACATTTTATGTAGAATTTGTCTTGTGAACTTGCCATATATTCTGGCACCCGGTTAGAAAGGAAAGGAATAACTGGTTGACATGGATAGTGACCATGGTTTATTTTTTTTTCATGCTGTTTTGGTGGCGAGAATTTAAAGAAACAGCAGTGTCTGTCTGGACCAAATTAAGAAATGTTCTCCATATTGTATAATTTTTTTATCTATTTTTTCTTCCTCAAACTAAATAAATACTGAGTTTTGCATCTGCACCGATAAGATTTGGTAAGATTTTTTCAGGTATTTAAAAAAAGTCCCTTACACTCACCCAGGCTGCATTTATTTGCAGTAAAAACAGTAATATTGTGAAATATTATTACAATTTAAAATAACTATTTTCTATTTGAATATAATTTGTTCCTGTGATACAAAGCTGAATTTTAACATGAAGTGTCACATGATCCTTCAAAAATCAAATATGCTGATTTAGTGCTCAAAATGTATTATATATATTATTATATTATATATATATTCAAGGAAATAGCATTTATTTAAAATATGAATTATAGTTTTAAAAACTCTTTACTGTCACTTTTGGTAAAAAATAAATAAATAAATAAATAAAATCCCAAACTTTGGAATGGTATTCTATTAAACATTCAGAGATTTGATTCCAATAACCTCATTAAATAATTTGGTTGCTCTGCAGGATGAGTATCTGAATGAAGACGTGGACGCTCGAGTGATTGAATATGAAGATAACCGGCCGCTGCTGGACCTGTTCCTTCAGAAGCCCATGGGCATGTTAGCATTACTAGATGAGGAGAGTCGCTTTCCTCAGGCTACTGACCAGACCCTCGTCGGCAAGTTCCTCAAAGCATCTGACCTTCTCCCTGAAACATAGAGCTTTTAGCTTTAGTTGTGTTCACCTAGTGTCTTATGACCAGGGACACTTACACTCTCACACTCAAACACACACACACACACACACACACACACACACACACACACACACACACACACACACACACACACACACACACACACACACACACACACACACAACCACAAGATCAAGAGAGAGACTGTCATCAAACATTTACTGCATGCTAAATTTTTATCTGCTTTCTCCAGAGGACACTCTCAATGAAGTCTTTGACTGACAGCTGAATAATTCAACATGCCAAGACTAGACACCTAGCTGTTTTTCCAAGACTTAACTTTATTGCTTTATACTGAATTAAATGGATGGATGAATTTATGCATGTGTGTCTCATGGTATCACAGATTGTTGAATGAATTAATGAGGGCCGGGTCGGTAGCGAACAAATACATGAACAAATGAGCAATTGAATGCGTGAACTGTCTTAAATGATGAATGGTTAAATCGACAAACTACGTAAATGATGAAATCAATTTTTTTGTATGAATGAACCTGTGAATGGATGAGTGGGTTTATGAACTCGTAATTAATAAGCGGTTGTCTTTTGTTCATCCAGAGAAATTTGAGGACAACTTAAAGTCCAAAAATTTTTGGAGGCCAAAGAGGGTTGATCTGGGCTTTGGAATCCATCACTATGCAGGCAAGGTATAAATATTATATTTATCACTATTTATTTTTTTAAATAGAACTGAAACAATGAAATGAAGGAGAATTAAACGTTTTGTTTACACGAAAAAGGACAATTCTGACAGCATTCACATTTCTATAAATAAAGGATCCAAAATAGATTTTTCACAGGAGTGTCAGCTTAAAAAGAACCATTTTGGATTCCCCAAACAAAGCGTTTTTTATCCGAACAGTTTTTATTATAGTGTGAAGAACTTCTGTACAGAAAATGAAAACACATTTGTTAAAGTATCTTCTTTTGTGTATGTAAGGGTGAGTAATTGATGACAGATTTTGCATCTTTCTAAACCAAATGAATCTGTGAGAATAATAGTATAGTAGATGTAAATACATCTTGTTTCTCTTGTGGTTAGGTGATCTATAATGCCGGCGGTTTTCTGGCTAAAAACAGAGATGCTCTGCCTGCTGATATTGTTCTTCTGCTGAGGTCCTCGGAGAATGAACTGATCTGTAAACTGGTCACTCACCCGCTCACTAAAACAGGTTTGCTCTGACTTTGCACTCATCAGAAACATTGAAAGCCTGTCTACTGTTTAGATGCTTAATTTTCTGTCCTTTTTAATACAGATATAATTATTTTTGTTGCTAAAGCACTAACAAATTGATACACATTTATTTAAACATGCGCTTGTATAACTTCTGGTGTGTGTGTTTCATTTGTCCTCTCTGTATGAGACAGATTTTCTTAACAGTGACCTCTAACAATGTTTAATTATTAAGTTATTAAGTTTTTTTTTTTTTTTTTTGTGCTGCCAGAATAAAGAAAAAAAGGGAAATTTTTGTTGCTTTGAGTACATCCACCAGTTTCCACTACTTTAGTCCTGCAGTGTGAATACTTCTTACAAATCACTAATCACAAATTTATTGCACACCAAATGTTTTGGCTCACCAAATTATAATACTAATCTAATGTAACACAAAGTATGAAAACATTAAGTGGGTAATTATTATTATTATTATAAGGATTATCATATATAACAGTTATTTAATCATTTTTATTTATACACCATAAAAGTTAACAAGGGACACGAGTGACAAGGGTTGCTAACAGTATGACACAGATGCTGTTGGTAGATTCTAGGTTGTTTTTAAACCAAAATATTCGTCTAACTGGTGCTTCTTTATGTGACCCACTAGAGAAAGCTATACTACTGTAGTGTATTTTATCATGGCATGAGCAGCCAAATGGTAAGTATAGTCACATTCTATTAGATTACACTGCATTATAGGCCACACCAATATCTCACAGAATGGAAATGACAGTGCAAACACCATCCTGTCTGAAACGTTAAGCAGGGAGTTTGATCTATTGGTCTGAACGAATGAATGTAGCACTCTCTCTAGAAAAGAAAATGTGCTCACTCCCATGTGATCTGACGTGATGAATGGAGGTCGTCTGACTGACACAGTCGATTACGTCCTGTGAGATTCAATGGGGATTGTTTCCAGGAAGTCTGCTGGGATTTCAAACCTAAGCCTCATTCATAAGGCTTTTGTTAGCTACTTGACCATTGTGAAGCTTATTTATCTGTCAGCATTGACCTCTAAAGACCATATATCCCAGTGCCTTTGAAATGGTTAACTTTGCTATAAATTGTAGATCATCTTTGAAGAACATGTGATCTAATCTAGTGAAGTGTAAACAGCAGATTTCTAACGTGTTTGGTTATCATAGTAAAAGCAGATATTTGCCCTGACCTCTCTCTTTGTGCAGGTAACCTGGCTCACACTAAAGGCAAGGCTGCGGGATCTGCTCATATGGGCACACAACAATCACAACGCACCATTAACTTTGCCAAGGTACCTCATTTTGACCTCTTCTCCTCTCTGTACTATAGAGCTCCTAAAGGGATATGGTGATGGTAAAAAAAAAAATTAGATCGAAGGAAAATACGTTTCAGTGTATTTCCATTCACTCACAAAACCATTGCATTCTCCCATAAAACTTTGCATTCACCTGCCAAGCTTAGCTATATGAGGTGTTAGAAAAAACAAAAAATTTCACAAAATTCTGTGTTTTTGTAAGTGAAAACATTGTTTCTAAGGGGACACTGCTTTGCTAAAGAATCTAAATGTTTAGTAAGCAAATGCAAAGTTTCTCAGGGAAGGCAATTGTTTTGCAAGAGATTGCAAATGTTCTGGAGAGAATGCAATGTATTTTTTTTTGGAGTGAACGCTGTGTTTTTCAGGAGAACACAGTCGTTTTGTTAAAGATTGCAAATGGTTATGAGGGAATGTTAATGTTTTGTGAGTGAACACAACATTTCTTGGGGAAACAATAGTTTTGTAAGAGATTGCAAATGTTTTGGAGCAAACGCTGTGTTTTTCAGGGGAGCGCAGTAGTTTTGCGAAAGATTTCAAACGGTTGCGAGTGAATGTTCATGTTTTGTGAGTGAACGCAACATTTCTTGGGAAAACACAATAGTTTTGCAAGCGATAGCAAATGTTTTCTGAGTGAACGCAATGTTTCTTGGAGGAAAAATAGTTTTGCAAGAGATTGCAAATATTTTGAAGTGAATGCAACATTTCTCTGGGGAACGCAATCGTTTTGTAAGAGATGGCAAATGTTTTGGAGTAAACACAGTGTTTTTCAGGGAAACACAATATTTTTTCGATAGACTGCAAACGGTTGCAAGCAAATGTAAATGTTTTGTGAGTGAATTCAAAGTTTTTTTGGGAATGCGATAGCTGTGCGATAGATTGCAAATGTTTTGCGAGTGAACAGAAAGTTTATCAGGGGAACACAGTAGTTTTGAGAGAGATTGGAAATGCAATGTTTCTCAGGGGAAACGCAGTCGTTTTGCTAGAGATTGCAAATGTTTTGTGAGTGAACGCAAAGTTTCTTGGAGGAACAATAGTTTTGCAAGAGATTGCAAATGTTTTGGAGTGAATGCAACGTTTCTCTAGAAAATTCAATAGTTTTGTAAGGGATGGCAAATGATTTGACGCGAACACAGTATTTTTTGGGGGAATGCAATAGCTGTGCGGTAGATTGCAAATATTTTGCAAGTGAACAGAAAGTTTCTCAGGGGAACGCAGTAGTTTTGCAAGAGGTTGCAAATTTTTGTGAGAGATTGAAAATGTTTTGTGAATGAACACAACATTTTAAGGGGGAATGCAATAGCTTTTCAAGAGAATTGAAATGTTTTGTAGCAAGTGCAAAGTTTCTCGGGGGAACACAGTTGTTTGTCTAGATATTGCAAATGTTTTGTGAGTGAATGCAAAGCTTCATGGAGGAAAACATTAGTTTTGCAAGAGGTTTCAAGTGTTTTGCAAGCAAATGCAAAGTTTCTCTCGGAAATGCAATAGTTTTGTGAAAGATGATAAATGAGGATGCAAATGTTTTGGGTTGAACACAGTTTCTCAGGGAAACACAATACTTTCGAAACATTGAAATATAATGTTTCCTCTCAACACATTTTTTTTTTCCCATGACCATGTGCTCTTAGGGGCTCCATATTATTCTGTTATTTCTATTCTACCTTTAAGACTTCTATATGTAAATTATCTGTGTTATGATTGGATAACTTCAAGATATTACCAAAGTTGCTTGGTGTTGATGTTTTAATGTGGGCATTCATAAGGCAGTGGGTTTATGTTTTTGGCTAGGAGCTTGAGAGGTTTCACTTTTTGGAATGTACTAATTTTCTTTCCACCTCTGTTTTGTCTCACTGGCTTTCCACACTACATACACATCAATGAAATTTCCATTCCTCCTTCCTATAATGTCTTCTTTCTAAAGCTGGAGGGTCTTATGTTTTTCAGTACTGTATCATTCAGTGAGGTAATGATCGTGTAGTATTTGTGCTGTACATTAGAGATGTGCCCATAAAAGATATGCGTCTTTAGCCAGCCAGCACTGTGTTCACCAGTTTTGGGTGTCTGTTTGTATATATGTGGGTCTTTCTCAGAAAACTGTGATTTTTTTTTTTTTATAATTTTATTTGAAAAAGTTACTTCTGAACTTTCAGGAAATCATTGTCCTCACCTCAGGCACAAATTACCAGGGCAGTACTACCTGAGACATTAGCTGATCACCTAAGGTTGATGCATCCTTACAATTTTCCGATTTGTGGTGTACAAATATATATATATATATCCCCCTTCTAGTTACCATGCTGTTAATCCCAATATTGGAGGAGGAATAAAAAGTTGTTTCCTGAAAATGACCCATGTCTGTGAGAATGAAAAAGTTTCTTCTCATGTGACCCTACCTGTCTAATAGCTAATGCATTTGTAGATTGACTGATTTACAGCTTGATTAGTTCTTATAATACACATTAGAATTGAGTGTCCCTGTGGAATTTAGGAGAATTTCCTTCATGTGTTTATGTGCAGTCAATTCCTTCTTTTAAATATCTTTTTTTTTTTTTTTTGGCATTTAGTTTATTATTCCCAAGAGAATAATTAGGAGAACACATGAGCTACTTAGAGCTCACATTCAGGTTGCACTCTGAAATGAATGAGGGTTTGAAACACATTGAAATTATGTCTTTGATGAAGACCTGCATACATTACCATTTATTTGCATATTTAAGCATGTTGTCTTTAGAAAATTTCACATGAAAGATTCCATCCATTTTAACCCACGTAAAATAAAAGCACCTGTGTCAGTGTATGATTCTGCTTTGTGTTCAACACTGAAACACCTTGATAATATAGCCTGGTGAAATATTCATGGCCCTTTCAAACAAGAAATTTGGCCTTATTGATGATTGTAATAAGTAATTAATGCGTGTTAGATTGCTCTGCAAATAAATCCTGCAATTAATTTCATGTTATTTCTTTACTATATCATATCAGACCGTCTTATCACGATTTTTATGCATTTCTTTTTCAGTCTTCCTCTCGGAAATTAACTCCCACCCATGACAAAACAATGCTTGCCGTGCCTGTTGACACTGTACCAACGGTGATTGTGTGTTTACCCTGTCCTTTGGCTTTGTTGAATAGGATTTTCCAAGAGGAGAGATGCATAAATTTACTTTAAAGCTATAACTTTATGTTTATATTAAAGAACCCCAATATCCCTATTGTAGATTTTCATGACCACATGTTTTCAGCATGCTGAATATTTTGTGTTTGCAAAGGCGGAGAGCACAGGAGAGACCACACATCACCCCAGAGAGACCACCAACATGAAGACTCAAACTGTGGCCTCTTACTTCAGAGTAAGACTTTTGAAGACCTAATAATGATAAGAACCGATAAAAATCGTCACTCTTGACCACCGTATTGCTTTGTTCACTGTACTTTGCAGTATTCTCTAATGGACCTGTTATCAAAGATGGTGGCAGGCCAGCCTCACTTTGTGCGTTGCATAAAACCCAACAATGCTCGCCAAGCCCTTAAGTTTGACAGGGAGAAGGTTCTAATCCAATTACGCTACACTGGTATTCTAGAGACGGCCAAGATACGCAGACAGGGCTACTCTCATCGCATCCTCTTCAACAACTTCATTGAAAGGTTGGACTGATACTACATATTACTGTGTGTCAAGTGCATAAACCCCTTTTCCACCTAAATGGTGTTTATGTTGGTGCTTGAGACAATACTCTGCCAATACTCATCCCATAGCTGGTCTGTGTTTCAAATAACTTGAGAAATGAAACATGACAGTGTGAATACATAACCCCACTTCAAACAAAACCATTATGGAACCCATTATAGCTCATCATGATCTTTGGTCTTAGTTTTAAAACTTATTTTAACATCCAAAGTAACAGCCATAAAAACTGGCGAGAACCACTATTTAACAACCAATAATGGACCACTACTTCCGATACCAACACTAGCACATTGCTGGTGGAAAAGGATTGCCTCTTTAGACCATAATTTCTCAAATTGTTATGTTGAGAGTTGCCTTTTACTAACCATTGGTCTTTTCAGATACTCTATATTAGCATTTAGAGCCAATGAGGAGCCAGCAATGAATCCTGAGACATGTGCTGTTATTTTGGAGAAGGCCAAACTAGAGAACTGGGTTCTGGGAAAAACAAAGGTTTGTGAGTCAATGGCATTAATAACTATCATTGTTGTTCGACCAAGCTCATAAGTCTGATGGTTATGTGTTTAGGTATTTCTTAAGTACTATCATGTGGAGCAACTGAATCTGATGGTGAGGCAGACCACAGACCGAATTATTCTGGTCCAAGCATATATACGGGGCTGGCTGGCATTTAAACGATACCGTTTGATGCAGGAAAAACGAGAACAAAGTGCCGTGGTGTTGCAGTCAGGTGTGCTGCTGATGTTGTTGTTGTTGACTAGATGTTAAAATGCAGAATCCTCTGCAGAACAAGCTCTAAATTTCCCTTTCTTCTAGCATACAGAGGACACAAAGTTAGGAAGAGTGTGGCTGATGACAAAAGCAAAGCAAAGTCAGAAGCTGTTATTACACAATTCCAAGCAGGTACGACAAAATAAATATTAAAAATGTATTGAAGAAACTCAATCAAATGAATTTAGAAAGAAAAGACTTGAACTAAATCATGGCATGTTCATACAGTTTGCAGAGGATATCTGGCAAGGCAGAAATACAAGGAGTTGCTAGATGAGAAGAACAAAGCAGCTGCAAAGATCCAGGCCCATTACAGGGGGCACAAAGAGAGGAAAAGCTTTAAGAGGAAAAAGTAAGTCCTGTTCTTATTCCAGATGGTTTTATCCTCCTACTTGTAGATTATGCAAAATTTTCAATCAAAGGTTCATCAATTCAGTTTAAATTCCATCTCATCAAGCTCTTTGTCTACTGTTTGTCTACTTTGTTACTGGTTCCTTGTTTTGGTTCCATTTTCATTTTCAGTCTCTAGCTGTTTAACAAAAGGTATGTGCTAACCATAAAATTAATGCAGAAGTCCTAGAAAGTCCATTTTACCAAATTTGCAATATTGTATCAATTGCAACCGCTATACCAACTTTTTTGGAATGAAAAGAGAGAAGGTGTGAAGTGAAAATAGAGACGCCCAGTAATACCGGGATATTGACAACCTTGAAGAGTCATGAAGGTCATTGGTACACATGAGCCGCTTTTCCATCAAAATTACCTTGAACAATTTGTCCCGGGAAATGTTTCTTCCCACACCTGTTGGTGTCTGTGTTTCCATTGTGGTCTAAAGTACCCTGAAAATTAGGCAAATAGTCTTGTGATGTAGGACTGCGCGCAACTGCTCCTCCCAGTCTAGGGCCGTCTTTCAGTACACAAATTTTGGACTTGCATCCTCAGCAGTTTGGACTCAGGAGTTTGAATTCCCAAAGAATCGGACAACACAAGTCTGATAATTCTGCAAATGGAACAACAGTGTGCTTGTTAACGTCAGTCAGCTAACCTTGGCTCCTGCAATTTCCGTCACTGTTTTTACAATAAAACGAAATATGATATCAAACACCAGTTCCTCTTTTCATTTTCATTTAAACATAAGCTATTAATAGGCGCATAGATGTAGTTCAGGGAACATACATACATATCATATTAATATATTAATAGAATAAAGACCAAAGATGACCTGTTAGATTAACCCAAAGCAAATTAGATCTCATGTTTAACCACTACAGAGACATCAGAGCCAGTGGCAAATGTCGGAAGGATTAGCCGATTTGATGTTGCTCTCGCCATTATACATGAGCACTGAGCGCCCAATGATCACGTTGACCTAACGTCTCCAAAATCAGGGAAGCACATTTTCAAATAGTCACTGTCTTTTCAAATAAACCGCAAATTTTTGATTTAAACAACTATATTCTCGCCTGTAGTACTCTTAAAACTACATTTCATGACACATAACAGTAATATTTTGAAAATTATGCGAATAAATGTTGGTTGAAATAATGTTGCATGAACTCAGCCAATCAGCATGTTCAGCGTCAAAGTCCCGCTGCCGAAAGTTCAGGACCATTGAAAAAGTACTACCTCTGAGGGGCAAATTTTTACCCGGAACTTTTAGATCCTGGTTCCTGCTGTGGAAACACACTGAGTACTGGCCAAATGTCCCTAGATCCTGGGGAAGTCCCCGCGGTGGAAACAGACTTATACAATAGAATCAAGAATTCTACAGTGCTATGGTAATATAAACTGATTTATTTTACACAGGGAAGCCATGCAGAAGGAAAAAGCTGAGAAGACAGAGGAAGTGAAGGAGGCCCCATCAGAATCAGAAGGTCCAGTTACAGAGGAATCTCCACAGGAAGGAGGTGAAGTGGAAACAGATGAAGCTGATGAAAAGGCTGCTGTGGTCCTCCAGAGCAACTACCGAGGTTACAGGGAAAGGAAGAAATACAAGGAGCATCGGGGACTTAACAAGACTTTAACAGGGGATGAGCTGGCCATTTCCTCATCCACACCTGAAGAAGTCACTCCTGGAGAAGATTTGGATGCTATACAAGAGGAAGTACAGGAGAATATGGAGGGAGAAGGGAAGGAGGCTGAGGAAGAGGAAGAAGCTGCAAGTGGAGGAGATGAGAACAATAAAGAGGAAACCAAGGCAGCCACTGTTATCCAGAGCAACTTCAGAGGTCATAAAGATTGTAAAAGACTCCAAGAGGAGGGGAAGATGCCAATTAGAGGGAAGAAGGAGACAAGGAGTCCTCCAGTTGAAGATGAGCTTCCTATTCCAGATCCACCACCTCCAGAAGAACTGATGGAATTCACTGAGGACATGGAACAGGAGAATGAGGCTTCAGCTGAACCACCAGCAGAAGATGAAGAGGCCAAAGCTGCTGTGGTTCTTCAGAGCAATTTCCGTGGCCAAAAAGAGCGTAAAAGGCTCCAGGAGGAAGGCAAAATCCCCAAGAAAAAGCCAAAAGAAGATATGGCTAATCCAGACACTTCTGAACCAGACATTTCTCTTGAGGAACTCCCACCACCTCCATTAGAATTCGAGCAAGAGCTAGATTCCAGTCACTCTCCAGGGGCAGATGAAGAACATGCTGCAACTGTTTTACAGAGCAATTTCAGAGGCCACCAGGAGAGAAAGCGATTGAGAGCAGAGAGAGAAGGAGCCTGTGGAAAAGAGGTTGAAGAGATGGAGGAACAGGAGGATGGGGAAGCTCTGTACATCACAGATGTTCAGCTGGAACGGAAGGGGGTTGAAGAAGAGGAGGATTCTCAGGCTGAGGAAGCCCAGTATGATGAGGAGCAGGCAGCCATTAAAATCCAGAGCAATTTTAGAGGTTACAAAGACAGAAAGAAACTGAAAGCCACGTCACATAAACAGGATGAGGAAGTGGAGTCACTCTTCAAACAGGTGATTTTTTGTTGTTGTTGTTTTTGTTTAGTTTTTAGTTATTTTACCCACAAAGGACAAATGTGTCATCATTTAATCACCCTGATTATCAATCCAAACCTGGACTAATCTTTCAAAGAGTAGCATCCTAAATATGAGACTTGATCTAAAATATACATTCTTTGCCTCATGAATTTTCAGGCTTTGCTCAAGATTCAGTTGATAACATTCTTTGTAACCTGCTCAGGTAACCAAGGTCTCTGAAGATTTCTTATCACTGCAGAAGAAGTTAAATGAAATCATACTTGCCCATCAGCTCAACCCCAGCGAAAATGGGATGTTTGTGAAAGGACAACCCATCAATGGCTACTTGAGCTGCTACCAACCACCAGGTAAATGTCCTTCATAAATTTTGGTCCAGTCATGTCTGACATCTTAGTAATTGTAATCATTCTCATGTTTGTTGACTGTTACGTATACTTTTAAAAAGTACACTTTGTAATAATGTCAAATTAAAAGTTTTACTTTAGGGTAAATTTTAAATCATTGTTTTAATGATCTTATGTCATGTTTTTAAGAAGTACACTTATTTTGAAGCACATGATAAGTACTTGATTTCCATTATAACTGTGTGTTATTTAGTTTAACATTCAATTTTTTTTAAATGTTCTAATCAACAAATGTGTGTTTACAATATATTTAAATACATGAAATACATGATTCAATAGAAACGGCATAAATGTATGCTTGTCAGTACATGGGGAAGTACACTCAAATTAAAAAAGACAATAGAATAAAATATGGAAAATAATGATGTACTTATATATATATATATATATATTGTACTTCAAGAGTAGCTTTGATTATTTTAACAGAAAACAAATGTGGTGATTTTTTTTAATTAAAATAGCTTAAAGAAAGAAAATTTGGTTACACTTTATTTTAAGGTGTTACGTTTATACATTTAAGTACTGAGTGATATAAATTAACTACATGTGCTTACTATACGGTTAGGGTTTGTCTTAAGGTTACTTGCATGTAATTATGCATAATTAATTATTATTATAATAGTAAGTACATGTAATGTGTAACAAGGACACCTTAAAATAAAGTGTTACCAAAAACTCTACATTAATTAAACTCCTGCAGTATACTTGTTGCTGTCTTTTTTTTTATAAGAACATGAAGTTTCCTTTTCTCTAACGGAGACTGATCTTATCAGAAATTGGATGTCTAGTGCCGCAACATGCAAATTGGGCTCAACAAGATATGTCATCAGAAATTTTCCCCCAGCTGAGCAAATCTACTGTTCATTTGATTTCTGCTGCGATATGTCTAATTACTTTTGGGAGGATAATTCTTGCAGATTCTATTATTTCTGATATGCACCTTGTCTCTAAATGAAATAAGATTATTCTGTCAACAGTGATTATGGTTTCTGTGTTGACAGATATGACCTCCTGAACTGTTTTCCTCTTAATCTCATCTGTGAAAGCTGAACTTCTACAAAAATCTCGTTTAAGGGATTGCATTTGCTTTATAAATACTGTGGTCCTCTGGCCCATGTTTATTATTAATGATTTATTGTGACTGTAAAAATGTCTTTGGAAGCTCCACAGTCTAATTAAATAATCTTAACGAGAGTCTTTCTGTGTGGAAACAATTATTATTGTACAAATATTATTGTTTCCACATAGAAGTGCCCTTTTGAATGGCAGTCACATTTCCATGTACATGAAAGGTCTTTAAATGCTAATCGCATTGCATGCAAAAGTGCCCCAGCAATTACAGCAAGCATTAATATAAGAGCCGCAAATTGGCTTTATACCTCTGAGCAATCAAGAATTGCTGATGACCTTTCAAGTGACACATTTAATAAATATGACAAACTCTCCAGCCTGTGCCCGCTGGTCCTGGTGGGCATTGATTAATTTTCTTTATGCCGGACCTTTCTACATGATAAACAGAGCCTGAGTTAGCAGACGCTATTCAAATACACCAAAGGTCATTTTTGTAAATTTTGGTGTTGATTGCAAAGAAAAATCATATTTGATAAGAAAGCATTCTGTATCAAAACACACTTCTTTGACATTGCAATTTTTGACAGTACTTGTACTTACAGTCTACTTATGTTATGTTATGGTAACATAGGGTAGCTACATGTATTAATGTTATTTTCAGTGGCAGGTTCAGGGTTAGTACCAACTTAATTATTATTACCTAGTTATTGTAAGTACTATAATATATTAAACTACATTAAAAAATGTTTTATTTATATTTAAATGTAAGGCTGCTTTATATTAAGTGGCCTTAGACTTATGAATGAACCCTAAGACAAACCCTAATCCTTAACCAACCCATATAGTAAGTACATGTAGTTAATTAATATTACTGAGTACTGAAATATATAATTACACTGTAACAAGGAAACCTTAAAATAAAGTATAACCGTGTTTTGCAATAAAATATGAATACAGTGAGTACAATTTGATTTAAGTACACAGTAGTCAAGGGCACTTTATAATGTACTTATAAAGTGGAACCAAATGTAATATTTTATGAAGGAGCTTATCCATAGTTTAAATCATACTTATTAACTGAACAGATGTAATTGAAAGTATCTGTGCTGATTTGAAGTAATTTGAAGAAATGCATTCTGAAAATATCATTTGTATTTTAAATAAAATCAAAAAGATGCTAATAGTTCATAAACTGTGGCATTTTTTATGTATAGAAATTTTACCCATTTCATTTATGTAAAAAGATGCATATCATTAAGTTTATTACTCAGTTTATGTTAAAACTGTGTAATCAAATGAATGGGATTTTTATATGCAATTCAAATATATATTCATACTAAATATTTTTTGAGTTGATGATTGACGAAGGAAGAGAATGTATAAATGCACTTCCTTCAGTAATGAAAGCTAATAATAAAATTAATCATTGTAATAAATAATAATAATAATAATAATCAGTGTAACTAAAGGTTCACTATTTAAGCCATAAAGCTTTTGCAATATGTATTTTTATGCTCAGTACAAGTTGCATTGTTAGCTTAGCAACTTGCTAACATCAAAGTCAGTTTGAGCCTCCTGCACAGTTCAAGTGAAGACCATGCTGAGCATTTCATATCAGGAATTTATGAGGTTCAGTATCAGCTAGGATTCTGCATTCCGTAGAAGAGAGCCTATGTAGACAGTAGACAGCAAGAAAGCTGACTAGGGTTTAGAAGAAAGCTTAATTCTTATTCTCATTCTTTCTTTTACTTGTCTGTGTCAGTGTTGGAACATGTTGTGCCTGGACTGCATTTCTGATTGATAGCAAGGCTCAGGGGTTAAACAATGCCGTACGGTTTGTTCGATAAGAACAAAGGGGTCAAAGGTCAGCTGGATGTTGTGTGCTGATCCTGTTCTTCTGTGTTGCAGTGGGGCTCACCACCAGGGAATTAGTTGTTCTCTTTGCTCCTTATTCACACAGGAGACCTAGAACACTACACATAAGATCAAATCTTGAACCGGTTTAAAAGTATTAACTTCAAGGTCAAATATTGCATTTCCTATTGGTTTTCAGCCTTTATTTTTCTCATCTACAGCTGACACAAAGCAGTCACGAACGTCTCGGCGCACACAGCAACCAAAGACCCTGAACACACCAGAGGACTCCACATACTACACACTCATTCATGTGAGTCAGCTTCCCACAATGCCTCAGCTTCAGCTTTAATGATCTTTCCCACACTTTTTCTGCTCTTTTCCAGAGGTCTGTCCAGGATGATAAAAGGAGGCCAAGAAAACAAAGGTAAATCAATTAGAAGAAGTGTTATACGAAACAATAACGTGCTCTCTCCTTAGAAGCTGCTTCTTTGCAGACAGTGACAAATGCTATGGAATGGTGTACTGTACATACTAGTGTACCGCATACTCGCTGAATATCCTGTTTTACTTGTAAATGCTATATATCAGTTGAGGCTTGAGCATTTCATGTTGACTTTAAGAGTGAGAAGGTCAGTAGGACAGACAAATCTCTGGGGCTCTGATAACCGGCCCATGTTCTGTCAGAGAGAAATAGAAGAAGAGATTGGCAGTGGAAAGAAAGAAAGCAGAGCGAGAGAGACAGGGGACCAATAAGGTATCTGGGGAGAAAAAGGACAAGCTGAGGACATGCAGGTAATGAAGGTGTACTGCAGTACAAATGTGCAGAACTAGAGAGACAGAGCAAACAGATGTAACAGAACACTCTGTTTTCCTGCAGTGTGTAGCTGCCACTCGAATAAAGCCTTAAAAACCGCACCCAAGTCCCATATTACCTCAAAATCTAAAGATAAGGAAATCCTATTCTGCTTGAAGAAAAGAAGCATATTTTTGACCATTGGGATTTTTGCATTTTTGCTATTCTTGGCATTCGTTTCATGATGTTCATCATGCACGATCGTTTTATGTTAACACAAACATTTTGTCATTTTTATATGAACATGTTTTGTATTAATGTTTTGTCTTTGTCGCATTTTGATTAATTTGATCAGTTTCCACACCTTCTCCATATAATTCATATGTTAGTTATATAATATAATTAATTCAGCATAAAGTCAAAACACCAAACAAGCAAATACTTTGTTTTAATGATGATGATGACGGTGATGATTATTTTATTTTTATGGTCATAAATAATCTTTATATGGATATTTTCTATTTTCTTTTTGACATTCATTTCATGACATGTATATGTTGCTCTAAACTTAGGAAATCTCATGAAATGAATGTCGTCATCATCATCATCATCATCATCAACAACATCATCATTAAAAATTATTTGCTTGTTTTTTAATTGTAGTAATATTTGGTGATCTGACTTTATGCTGAATTAATTCTATTTATTATATAACTAACATTAATTATATGGAGAACATGTGGAAACCCATATATAAGTTAAGAAACTTTATTATTTTAAGTATTTTCATAAAACTATTGCATATGATCACTTTAATTATCTTTAAAACGCTTTCATGGTAATACAAAAAAAAAATGCTAAATATAAAGTATTACATTTTTATATTAATGTTTTATATTAATGTTTTATTTTTGGCATTTTGACATTCATTTGATGAGGTTTTTCAAACAAATTTGCAATATAATATATTAATTATATAATTAATACAATTCATTCAGCAAAACTCCAACTATTACTAAAATAAAAAACTCTGTATTATTATTATTTATTACAATAAACGTTCTATAACTATGCAATATATAATCATTTTCATATATTTCATATATTTTTTATTAATGTTTTACTATTTCAAGTATAATATTATAAATAATAATAATAAATGATATTAAAACAATAATTGTTTTTGACAGACAGGAAGTGCATCACTAGGCTATTGGGGCTCACTGATATAATTGCATCAGTGGTCTGGCTGGCAGGCCGTCGGCTCTTGGCTTCAATGGTTTCATAGATCTCTATTTTCATTACATAACGCTGCTGATAAACCCTGAGACAATGAGTAAAGTCCACTGAAAGAATATTTCCATTTGAGTCCATCACCGCCGAAAAGCCAGCCATAAATCAGAGCCTGTCCTGAAGGCATGACATACTCTCAATACGGCATAATGGCTACCCATTTATAGCAGCCTGCTATGACAAAATAGATGTTATTTATGATCTGGAGCAATAAACTTTGTCTGAATGCAAGGGGGGGGGGGGGGGGGGGTGTTCCGTAATAAAGAATTCACTAAAAATAATGTCAGTGGATGAATGTGAGTTCTACTGAAATAAAAGTAGTTCATGATTATTCTGAGTCTTCTGAAGGAACAGATCAAAGACTTTGGCCTGTTCCTCACACGAAGCTAATAGTTCCAAATCCATCTATTTTCACCAGCCCCAAAAGGCTGGACAATGATGACCAGTACTACCAGGGTTTGTCCAGCACAAAGTCCACAAGCCTGCCCAGTGACAGACGGCGCTCGAGCAAGCGGAGATCTTCCACTGAAAGAAGACGCTCTTCTGAGAGAACTCTGTCTGATGTGCCCAAATCTGATCTCCCTGAGGACCCGACGGAGAAAAGGTGAAAGAACATTAAACATTTGCTTTCTTCTGTCGATTTAACAAATACGTTGACCTCCGTGCAGCACACAGCACTGCACATGATAAATGTGTTTGAGCAGAAGATGCAGGTATGAAAATGTAAAAACCTCTCCGCTTTCTTTCCCCTTTCTCGTTTGCGTCTTCATTTCCGTGTGAAGTCACGCTTTATCTGAACCATCTCTGTCCACAGGCACTCGTTCTCTAGAATGCCCTCTACAGAGAGTCAAAGAGAGGACAACCCTTATGACTACAGAAAGATACTGAGGAAGACCTCCCAGAGACGAAAGCTAATAACACAGCTCTGACCATCAAGCTTCAGAACTTCTGTAAATACTGTCAGTGACTGATGAAGTCAACAGAAAATGCTGGTTGTCCTAAAAGGGATGAAATTTCTGGCATCATTTACTCACTGTTATGTCATTCCAAACCCATATTATTTTCTTTCTTGTGTGAAACACAAAAGGAGAATTTTTGAATAATGTACCACCTGCTCTTTTCCAGTTTCCATGAGTCAGGTCTGAATCATTTGAGAGGATTCATTCACAAATCCGACTGACCCTGTAGGACTCACTGCTCACTGGAGGGGAAGACTGTCTTTTTTTGGGTGACCTGTTTCTTTAAGTAAAACGCTATATTTTCAGTCCATTTATTGTAACATGGTATGGTTTTCCATGAAAACACTGGCTTTAGTTTAAGTAGTTACACAAATAATGACTACTTAATGCGTTTTGCTGTACAGAATGTAATGCTACTTGACTAATCAGAGACTTTTTTTTATTTTTATGTTTATTTTTTTTATGGACTGAGCATTTGTGTTGCTCTTGCTTGATTTTAAACCCCGGTTTAGCAGGGGGTAAGCCTCTCTGTGAATAAAGATTTGTTCTCTTAAAATTGACCTTTATATTTGCACAAGTTAGGTTATATTTGAATTACTGTCTATTCATAAACATAAAAATATGCATTATAATAATTCCCCAGATGCACTGTTGTCCAAATATATACTTGTTTGAATAAAACATACATCTGGATATGTGTACTCCTGGAATGTAATTTTTTTGTATATATATTTTTTTTTTTCTAAATATTTAATTAAATTTGTTATTAGCCTAATTAAATGATAAATAATGTACATAATGGCTGATGTTAAACCCTGAGCAGACTAAAGATACTATAAATATAATAAATACTAAATCAGCTCAATTCGTTTATGCGTCCTTTTTTATGTAAAATACATGATATGCTATTAAAACATTCTGGATTTCATGTTAACATAACAGTGAAGAAATAAAGATATGGTTTAGGGATACAGATTATATAAAAATATTAAACGCAGGTTACTACCATTCTTCTAACACAAACTCCAAATTTAATTTCATAACCGATGAAATAAATCAATCTATTTTAGTGCGATGCTTTTTATTTTTTTATTTTTTGAGTAACGTGGATTGCAGTTAAACAATACCTTTTTTTCCCCCAATGTAACTCTCTTGGCTTTTCCAGAATCATGCAAACGCTTAATTTCGTCGTTGTTGTTATTTTTGCTTAACCTGTTATTTTCTACATCCTATATTATAATTATAATTGATTTCCGTTTTATTTAGTGTTTCATTTTATGCGGAATAAATGGCCTGCTGTGTGCCATTGCGTACGATCGCTGCACACAATTGAGAATGGTACTGAAAATAATTAAATTCACAGTAATGTTTTTATTACTTCTAGTTTTTCCTGTTCATGTTTGAAACATGATCTCCAAGTTTCCTTATTAATAAGAAATGTTTTAATGATAAAAAGGGGGCATAGATATAGATATGTCGTTGTCCATGTAGCAGCCGGGCTGCTCCTCCTCCTTCTGATGAAGTCTGCTCACTCCTAGAGTAAAGCAATTACAGAACCTAAAAAAAAAAAAACCTTGTGCCTTCAGCACAGATGCGGGTGGTGCTCCAGGAGGGGCATAAACTAGTGTGTGTGTGGTCACGATTAACGATGCAAAATAGTTCGTCATGACCCGATTCGCGTCGGAATTTCTCTGGTGACGTGAAGCAGATTATCTTTACGCCACAAGAAGCTTTTATTACCACTAAACTTGCAAGTTTGCACGTTGGAGAGCCGGGGAAACGGACTGCAAGAAGTGCTTTTTAAAAATCTGCTATGCACTCTTAACTTGCATTTGCAACTGAGGCATGTGAAAGAGAATGAGAGCTATTGGATGCCTGCGTCTCCATCAGTGCCAGCGTTTCTCCATGAGTTCAGTGACGGTCTCCAGCTGCTCCAAATCATTGCGCACGGCGCACCAACTGAATCTAGACGCTCAGTCTCGGCTGTTCTCCATCTGAGGGCTTTGAACATATTTTATGAGCACCATAGTAATTAAAGCACTTGATTTGACTCGTTTGGACAGGTGTGATTGTAAATACATCGCGCACGCAGCTGAGTTTCGATTCAGCACCACGGCCGCGGACAGCTCCTGTTTCCCCGTGACGCGCGTCTGGATGGCTGCTGCTCGCGTTTCTCTGTCGCTGCTCTGATCCGCTCCGTTTGCGATGGCATCTCACGGGTTTTGGTTTCTGGGTGCTGAAAACGCGCCTGGAAACGGCAGTCAAAGCCCGAACACTCGTAAGTGGCATGGCGTTCAAAAAAAAGATTGAAAAAATGCTGCATGATTGTGTATATGTATTAGTGAGGCTGTGAGACAAAGAAATGCGACATTTGTTGTGTCAAGGTTAATTTAAAACATTGAAATGTTATGTCAGCTGTGTCGTATGATAATAAACAGCAGATTTTAGTTTGTTATTTTAAGCCCAGTTCCACGCCATGGATTATTGATGTTGTTAATGGAAGTTTTATGACGGATATGGTGTTCAAATCCCACGCGCTTGATCGTTTCAGCCAGAGCATGGTGTCAGGCAGCGGCCCAGAAATTCTCCGGAGGAATCGGCTCCAAATTATGTGGTACGTTTCTTTTTAACATGAGGTTTAAATTTGTATCTCATATACTTACGTAAAATGTGATATGGTTACGAAAAGCGCGAGATTACATTATCGATTTCATGTTTTCCTACCGAACTGTTCAATGTTATTGAGAACATTTATTTTCTTCTTCAGATTCTAAACACTGAAACGAATTGGGTGCTCTTAAAAAAAGTTACTCTTTCCTACAGTGTGAGATGCTGTTGTGTTATTCAATTAACAGAGTAATCGTGTCTTCTGTAGCTCTGTTAAATGTCGGGGAGGCTGAGAAAGCAGCTCAAGCTCCAGTTAAAGCAGAAGATGAGTCTACAGCCGAGAGCTGCGGCTGTAATAAACCCTGTAACTGCCCCAAAGCCGCCTTGTGCTTCTCTGATCTCTATTCAACAGGTAAACCACAATCACATCGCTATCGCAACTGAAAAACAGTCCAAATTACTCGGATAATCTGTTTTCATGATGGGTTATATTGATTACATGACGTGGTTTTATTCGATTTAAATATATTTTATTTACATTTATTTTTGTATGTTGTATGTTCACCCAGACTGCGTTATATATATATCTTGAGTTTTCACGTCGTCTGTATAAGACTAATTTAATTAAATGTCATTTCTGAAACATTTATATATATATATATATATATATATATATATATATATATATATATATATATATATATATATATATATATATATATATATATATATATATATTATGTGTGTAAAAATAACTAAAATAACATTAATAAAAATAACATTGTTGTGTAAATTATTGTATTAAATGAAAAAAATGCATGTCGGAGATCTTGTCCTTTGTTTCTTTTTCAAGGTTAAATGAAGCTATTTTACTCTTGATTCATGCACTACATGCAGTCATTTTTTTTATTTCAACGCACTCGTGTTATTTATTCATTTGTATTATTATTATTTTATTATTATTATTTTTTACAGATCTTTTACCTGCACTGGATGGGGACGCGAAGACTATGAATTTCCTGCAGGAGGTTGTGGATATAATGCTGGCTTATATAGTGGAATCTTTTGACAGGTCAACGAAAGTGATCGATTTTCACTATCCAAACGAATTGCTCCAAAGGAATAATTGGGAGCTCTCGGACGAACCCGAGACTCTAGATGATATTCTGATCAGCTGTCGCGCCACGCTGAAATACGCCATAAAAACGGGTAAGCGTTTTCATTTGTAAACTGTAAATTATAGCCTGCAATTGGTGCCTTAAAAGGGTTACTTCTATTTGATCTAACCCAATAAAATTCGTTTTGTTGGTATAAACAGGCATTCTTTACTTTAATTTTTTTTTCAATGTAGCCTATAAATTTTTTATATATACTTATAGGATATATTTTATTGGGTTTTCTAGTATTAATAATCATTATATCTATATATAATCTAACATACATTCTGCTATTGATTGTCTCGCTTGTAAAACCTTTGTTTAGCTGACAGAACCGCAAGCATCAGTGTGTGCTTGTGCCTGAAGGCGAAACGAATCAGATCAGAACATGACGTGAAATTAAATGAATGCGTCTAGAGACGATTTTATTTTCTCTGGTGGCATTTGAACTGACTGGTATTATATCGAAAAGTGATTGTCGTTTTGGGAATAATTATGAATGATCATAAAGATTGATTGAATTCCTTGCTGTCTGCGCCGGTCAGAGATTCGTTTGAGCTCCATCTGAAGAGAGCGACTATTAATAGAGGGCCATAAATAGATTATAGATTAGTGGAACCTGAATGATTTTGTACATTTAAATGATTAATTTTGTATTCTCCCTCTATGTTATCTCTATCTTCAGCACACCCCAGATATTTCAATCAGCTCTCCACTGGGTTAGACATGGTTGGCTTGGCTGCCGATTGGCTTACGTCCACTGCCAACACCAATATGTGAGTGGGTCTCCTTCCAGTAAAATACAAAGCAGGTTGAGATCATTTCCATTTTCTCTGCCTTCATAAACATTATTTTGGACTGGTCTTTGTGGTGGCTGGCTTAACCCTACAGATATCTGTTGAAAGGAATAAAGTGAAAAGCTGCTGAATTCAGAAAAGCAAAAATAACCTCCACTCTCTCATATTGTGCTTTTCTCAGAGAGAAAATGAGATGGAAATTAAAATGACATTCAGGCTAATAAGAACAATCATTTTATGTTGGAAATTAAAGTTTTAATTTAACAGATGCTTAATAAAAATAACTATGTAATAACACTGTAATAGCGATGCAATTACAATGTAATAACAATGTAATTTTTTTTGTGTAGGCAAAATACATTTTTGTTTATTTGGTTGTTAAATGTTAAACATTTGAGAATTTATTCTTAAAAAAAAAAAGTATTTTCATCATTGTCTTAAGCTTACTGCAGTGACACACTGCTGGAGAACCTGTAGACTGTTGCAAAATCCTCTCAAGCATCAGTTGCGAAACAGGTTGTCGGGATGTTTGCTTGTCGTGACTCTTTTTTCTGGCTTGTGTAACTGGGTCATGTGATCTCTGTGCAAACAGGTTCACCTATGAGGTGGCTCCAGTCTTCGTGCTGTTGGAATACGTCACGCTGAAGAAGATGAGGGAGATCATTGGCTGGCAGGATGGCCGCGGTGATGGAATATTCTCTCCGGGTAAGCAGCTGTCAGTCTGCGTGACCTGCCTTAAGATGTTGTGAAATGAGTGCGAAATGAGCAAGTACGGGAATTGGCCAAAAGTGTAAAGTTGTCAGAAGAGGATGCCTCCATTATTCTTTGAAGTATATATATATCTATATATATATATATATATATATATATATATGTGTGTGTGTGTGTGTGTGTATGTGTGTGTGTGTGTGTGTATTACTTTCAGCAAAAAAGTAACGTTGACATTCATGACATTCAGAGTAAAAACTGAGTTATGGAATGAAAGGCTTGCTTTATTGTCCTCTAGGTGGCGCCATTTCCAACATGTATGCCATGCTACTGGCTCGCTATAAAATGTTCCCCGAGGTGAAGGAGAAAGGAATGTCATCCGCACCGAGACTGGTGGCCTTCACATCTGAACATGTATGTCTGTTCATTTACTTTCAGTATCAAAAGAGAGAAATAATAATATACTGTAAACATATAAATAGTCATTTTATTTTAAGTCAGAATGTTAATCGTGAAAGTCATTTGTTGAAAACGCTCCCCAGATACATAACGCTAATACATACATTACACCAAACTGTATTTATGTCCACATTTTGAAAATGTTGTATTTAAGTTATTAAAAAAGTGTGCGTGTGAGAGAGAGAGAGAGAGAGAGAGAGAGAGAGAGAGAAAGCAGTCAGAGTATAATTCCCACATTTTACTTAAAAATGTGTTTTCTGTGTTGCCCAGTGAAATTAATTTTTAAGAGTAAAAAGATATGGAGGAAAAAAAAAGAAAAGAAGGAACGTTTTTCTTTCAAGACAGCAAAATTGCATGTCTTGTCAATTTATATATGATTTAAAAAAAAATAGCTTGAATATAGAACATTTTCATATATGCTTGTAACAGTAACTGTTATTAAATAATAACATTATTATTATAGCAAATAAAGACATTAATCACTATTATATTTGTTTTTTTCTAAGGACATTTCAAATTGTATATGCAATTTAGTGCATCAATGACTGATTATGATTTTCAGAGCCATTTTTCAATCAAGAAAGGAGCAGCTGCACTTGGAATCGGTACAGAAAGTGTCATCTGTATTAAAGCAGATGAAAGGTTAGTCTGGATTATCACTACTGATGCATTACTTCATGACCGCACACTTGAGAAATGCACGTCTTATAATCACTAAACCATATGACTTCTTTACTGCTCTCATTTCTTCCAGGGGTAAGATGATTCCTTCCGACCTTGAAAGGAGGATTATTGAAGCCAAGCAGAAGGTAATTTCAATGACCGTGTCTCCATGACCATCTCGTGTGTCTCTGTTGGGTCTGTTCAAATAATTTGTGTGGTTCTTGGGCAAAATTGGGCCCTTGAATAACACATTGATTTCTTTCTCACAGGGATACGTGCCGTTCTTTGTCAGCGCCACGGCCGGCACCACGGTTTATGGTGCCTTTGATCCTCTCATGGCTATAGCGGACATCTGTAAGAAGCATGATGTCTGGATGCATGTGGATGTGAGTAGATCTGCTTTCCTGAACTTGCATGAACTCACGTGAACTTTCTGAAAGTTTCACCTGTGCAATACCGACAGTGGACTGGGATCCAAGAGTGATCTCAGTGTTGGCACATCTGAAGAATTGTTCTCTGGATGCAGAACTGAGGACTTTTTCAATTGCACTGCATTACAGATCTCAAAGGGATAGTTCACTTAAAAAAGAAAATTATGTCACTCTCACCCTCAAGCTATTCAAATCCTGAGTTTATTCAAAACCTGAGGGAGTTTTTTTTTCTTTTTTTTCTGGTGAACTCAAAAGACGATATTGGAATATTATGGAGTATAATGGGAAAAAAAACTACTTGAGAATGAGTACATAATGACAGGATTTTCATTTTTGGGTGAACTATCACTTTAAAAGTGTGCTATCATGCACGTTGACAAAGTCTTGATTTGTTTTTTGGGGTGTACTAGAATAGGTTTTTAGGATACCCCTAATAATACATTTTTTGTAGTTCTTGAAGAGTGTTTTCTGTTAAAGAGAATATCTCCTTTTAGAGTGGACTTTGAGCTTTGTAACATTGCAGATCATTTCATGCTTAAACAGCAAGATTACACAATAAGACTAAGTGAGATTGAGTCGGAAAAGTGCAAAAAAAAAAAAAAACAACTAGAACATCTTAAAACCTGTATTGCAATTCCCTATCAAGAAATCTAAAAATGCTAACAACCACCAACCACAAAGAACACCCTAGCACCCAGAACAACTGCAACATAGCACACCATAGCACTGCACAGCAAAAAAAAACTATCCAAACACCTTAGAAACTGCATTGCAACAGCCTTGCAACCAATAGAAATGCTCCAAATGACCACCAAGTGATTCATTAAAAAACACTCAGAACACCTCACCTATCAAGGAAGCACCTAGTAACACCCTGCCACCACCCAGAATTTTTGGTTGCAGCATATTTTGCACAAAAGTAATCTCCAGAACATGTACAAATGATTTGTTGCTGTTGAACCAGCTGCGTTTGAAGTGTTGCATAGGGATAATTTAGCAAGCATGTAATAAATGTCATCTTTTAGAACTGTAGACTGTTTCCTATTAGAGGAATTACCTTCAGTCAGTCTGTGTGAGTGTGTACATGTGTGTATTCACTCTCACGGGGCTGATAAGATTAATAGTGGTATTTTATTTTCATTATTATTCATTTTTCTCTGGTGTTGCTGTCACCTCTGGCATTTCATTGTGGCAGCATGTTGAAGCTCATACACGTGCACTGCGTTTGAATCCTCTCAACTTCATTCATCTGACCTAAAGGCAGCAGCTATATAGTCTCAAATGGGCTGTCAATATAATATACATATAATTTGATGAATGTTCTGCAGAAGAAATACAATATCTGCTTACATATTTTAGATAATAAAAATCAGTATTACGTTTTTTTGTCAGAGCTCAAACATCTGTATATGCCAAGATGAAACATCCTTTTTTAAAACGTGAAAGACAAAGCATGTTTCTGTTAACACATGGTAAATTTTAGTTTACTTTTAAAACTACTTTTGTTTCTGTATTCACACAGGGAGCATGGGGCGGAAGTTTGCTAATGTCCCGGAAACACCGGTGGAAGCTGAATGGAGTCGAGAGGTCAGTATAATCTGCAGGTTCTTTTTAGATTAAATGTCTTGTTCAGTCAAGGAAATCTATCCATCTGCTTCTATCAGCTGCACTTCTTCATCTCTTCTATATCCTGACTAAGCTAGCCAGTTCACAATCTCAGCAAAAGCTATGAGAATTCTGATGTTTAGCCCTCCTCCTCCCCAGCACCACCTGTCTAGATCTGCTATGAGGGGTTCTTCTTTATCTTTTGCAGCAGCATATTTCCTAAAATCTTTATGTCTGAGCAGGTTTATCAAGTCTTCATACTCGCTCCGCTGTGTCGCGCATCTAGTCAGCCAAGAAGAAACTTACCATACACCTTATTATTATCAATAAATGCTTGTTAAATTCTTTTAGAGAGTCGGCATGACTGAAATATGATTGAGACGTCCACACACTTTGAAAAGTCTGAAAAGTTTATCCTTGTGAAATTAAATGGGTTTGATCATTTTTCTTTTGAGTCGATGTTTCACTGCATAGCACAGAGCCTCAGGGAGATGGAAATCTTGTCTGAATCAAAATAAATGATTATATAGCTATTCATTCATTTCAAGGACAATGACTTGGTATTATAATTCTTTTCTGTATAAACTGACAATTTTAGGGCTAATTCTATGACCTGGAACCCTCATAAAATGATGGCTGTGCCCTTGCAGTGCTCGGCTCTGCTGGTTCGAGAGGAGGTGAGGCTGTCTGCTGTCTTCATCAACCCCAAAACATATTATCACATCATATTATTACAGAGACCAGTATTAAACCACTAAGTCATGCCTACAAAATTGTGATCAGGCGACATCTGCCAGTCAATACAACTAAAAGTAATTATTTATTTGACATTTTTTGCCCTTCTCTTCATGTTATCTGTTCCAGGGTCTGATGCAGAGCTGCAATCAGATGCAGGCCTGTTATCTGTTCCAGCAGGACAAGCACTATGACCTGTCCTATGACACAGGGGACAAGGCCCTGCAGTGCGGCCGCCATGTGGACATCTTCAAACTATGGCTAATGTGGAGAGCTAAGGTATTAAGAGCTTTATGTTTTGTATTCTTAAAAATAACCTTTCAAAATGTTAAGTTATTTTGCATTTCCAAGAGTGTGCAATATGATATTGTACTGCTTTATTTAGTAGTATGCTATTATGAACATTTTTTTTATTATTATGAAAGGATGTGCACTGTGCACAGTATATGATTTTTTTCTATGAATGGAATTTCCAGATATGTAGTATACAACACTATGATCCCAACTTGACAGTTTCATGTGTAATGAATGAGCGGCTGATTTTCAAATCTTAAAACATTTAATCTAGTAGTACTGTATTCCCATGAAAAGTGGACACTAGCACGTTTACTGGGCAGCTGACCTGCCTTCAATGACTGCTGTAAAGACATTTGGGACGGTCATTCATTCAAATTGGTCGGTTGTGTAGTGAGGTTTATTGAGGTTTATTGTGTTATTACATTGTTTGTCCTCTCATTTCTCCTCTGAAGGGCACTGTTGGTTTTGAGGCTCAGATTGACAAATGTCTGGAGCTTTCAGAGTATCTCTACAACAAGATCAAAGACAGGGAAGGATATGACATGGTGTTTGATGGAAAGGTAAGTCTGATTAAATGCATCTATTTCTTTTGGCCAACTGCTGCATCTTATCACCAGTGCTTTTTATTTGGAAGAGAATTGAGGAATTAGAAAGGAAAGGAATTAGGAAGAATGTTCAAAGGAGTAAATACATGGTCTTTTCTGAGCAAACAGAACTTCTTATATCAGACGGCACATAAACGGACCACAGACAGTCTGTGCATTGACCGCCCTCAGCATATTATCCTCAATAGTGCCAATAATAATGTCAAAATATAGCCACAGTAGTTCTGACATTTTCTCTTTTTTAGAGTGAGGTTACCTTACCACAAATTGAATTGATTTTCTGTGGCAGTCTACTATTGTGATATAATCATAATATTAAATAACCCACCCCTATATGGCTTGAGTTAATGTGTGAGCTTTTCCTGTATAAATAAGCTTCAGTGTTGATTACGCTTTTTGTTAATAGTCAAAAGTCTGAATATGTTGAAGTGAACATGAAAATTAATAAATCGATCAAATCTTACTAACCCCCAAATTTGAACAGTATGTATAATAATAATTAATTAAGAGAACCTGCTTAAATACTATTTCATATATTGTATTTATTTATTTTTAACGTAAAAGTTTTTTTTTTTCAGAATTATTGAAATATATTCTGAATGTAAAAATATATACATATATTCAAATTAAATCAGTTTGTTTCATTTATGAAATGTATTCCTAAATAATTTCCCAGGAAATCGTTCATCTGCATAAAAAATACAAAATGCACAGTTTTTCTAAATCCTATCTGATGTGTTTTAAAAATTAAAAATCCTCTCTGAATTTAAACGTAGGGCCTGCATTTCTAAGTAATTTTGTCAAATGCAAAGCTGATTGTGTGTGCTAATTCATCTAACATGAAATGTTTCACCCTTGAAATGACTGAGCAGTCGTTCGAGGCTCATTTAAATGTAAATTGTGTCTGGTGCCAATTTGATAAAATGATTTGGCTGGAGGCTCCTTGCTGAAGTCAGTGTAGTGCGGGGCGTGGAGGGTTGCCGTGTTGCAGTATGATAGAAACCCATTTAACAAAACATTTCAGCTCTCAATTTCATGTTTCGCAAGCTCTTTTTTGGTTTTAGCATGCCGAGGTATGACTCAAATCTGTGTTTTGTCTGTATGTCCCACCATTTGAATGGCTAATGAATCCCTTTCACTGGTGCATGGAGGCATTCTTCTGTAGTGTGGCCCCTGGAGCCTCACAATGAGGACGAGGGCCTCTAATGGACTGTAATGTCTGTCTATGAGCTACCTGCTCAAGCGCTCAAAGCCCTCATAGCAAAGCCTTTTGATTGAATAGATTACATGGCTGCTTCCAAACTGACAGCGACAAAAATTCCCATTATGGCCCCAGACGGCCCCTAATCACATATTCCGTCACGGATCTTTAATGGACTCTCCAGAGTGCTCTATTTATGCAAAGCGTGTGTTGTACGTTAAATTGAGTGATAGGTGTGTGTATTGGGTGAACGTACCCTGATGCTATCTCCTGGCCGTGTGTCCTTGCAGCCTCAGCATACCAATGTGTGTTTCTGGTACCTTCCACCCGGCGTCCGCTACCTGGAGGACAAAGTGGAGAAAATGAAGCGTCTGCACAAGGTGAGAACAATTGGTGATGTGAACTGAGCTTTGACGTTTCAGAAGATGACATATTGCTTTTGCAGGAGAGGTACAATGAAAGAGTAACAAAAAATGTAAATTAATCTTATTGCTCTGTTTTGTGGGCTGGAAAGACCCTAGGGGCATTTTAATAAGCCAAAAGCATATTTAACATTGAAATAACAAATTTTTTGTATATTTCATGATACTGTCTTATGAGAATTAATTATAAGCAAAAAAGCAAACAGTCCTCTATTAGCCTATTCATAAGATACCAGACATAAAACTAAATACGTTTATTTATTCACTTATGCAGAATTTCCATATGCTACGAAACTCTTAACGGTTATATATGAGTGCTGTGATACAAAAAGGTTACAGTTTGAATAATATGTATCTATTTTATTTACCTATTATCTATTTTGATTTGGTTTAGGCCAGACAAACATCCATAATGAAAAAAAGGTTTGCTTAATTGTATTAAAGGTGCTCTTATAGTGTACTACTTAAATATTAACTGTATGTAATATTAAATATAAAGCCAATAATTGTACGTTCATTTCTGTGTTTTAAGCTTACTTTAATGCACTTTGTGATAATATCAACTTTAAATTCTTTAATTCAAATTTCATTCTTTCTACTTCAAAATTTCACTTTGAATTCTATGTGCTGCTCTTATTTTGTAATTATTTTTGAAATGCACTAGCAATCCAAATTAAATCCTACATCAAAATTTTTTTAATGTTAAGCTGTAGTGCATTATTTGATATAAGAAGTTAATATTTTATAAATGTACTCAATTGCAACATCATTATAAATATGTAATTAGAAATATTTAACATACAAGTTTTAGTTTAAGTTAAGCTTATTTTAGCTTAAGTTATGAAATTATATAGGTATAGTACCCAGTCCTGTTTAAATTGGACAAAAACACTCTAAAGTTTAGATAATTGCATTTACTATAAATTTAAACTATAAAACATTGTCATTTAATTTCAGTTAACATGCAGTTAAGTGCCTTAAAACACCACATTCAGTTAAAACTTAAGTGTGTTCCATAATAAGCACAGTGAATAACAGTGATTTTGTAAGATTTTATTATTGCATTGGGGTCTCAGGGACACAAAAAGAACACCACATAATGGTTAATATGTCTGTTTGTTACATCTAGACGCTTCAAACCAGAAAAATATCGAACATGACATCCCTGCAGTGATGTCATTGTAGGGGGAGGGGCCGCTCATCAGGTGTCCTTTTATTGGCTGGCTGCTCTACAGTCACTCCCATGCCAGCAAAAAGCTCTAATCGGCTATTAGTCTGAACAGATGGTGCTATCGCTATCTAACCCTGCCCACAAACCCCTCCTCATCTACCTGAAATTAGAACACTTATTCTTTGTCCTTTTCAAAGGATAAACTTGGTTTCTGGAGACTCTTGAGTAGCAGGATAGCCACATAGGTTTGAGTATTTATGGTGCAGGGACAATGCAATCTTTAAGACGTATATGAAAAGAAACTGGACAGGTTCCAGTATATCAAGGCTCAGTTCATAGAGATGGACATGGTTTTAAGAGCTGGATACAGGCCGCTGCTGATAATAGCTGGACACCTGCAAAAGATTTGAGGGGAAGTGAGTGTAATTATGTGGTGATGAGCGGCTGTGTGTCTTTTATTCAGATTACAGTTCCACATACTGTCCAAAGCTACTGCTCTAATCAAGTGAGTTCTGCTCAGGTTAAATCAAGGACAGTACACCATGCTCATTAGGAAACACTGGATTGATATTACTGGTCGAGATTCTGGTCAGGCTTTAGTCTAAAGTATTACAATTCTGCAATGAATTTAGCTAGGAAGGGTTCATGTTTTTAAGATATTTTGAGTCTCGTCCATTGATGTAACCTGTATTATTAAATGCACATCCAAATAAATGCAACAATTACGTTTCGAGAAAATTGTAAAAACATTTCGCAAAGCTAATAAAGTATTCTCTCACAGGTTGCCCCTGTAATCAAAGCCAGAATGATGGAGTACGGAACGACCATGGTGAGCTATCAACCGCAGGGAGACAAGGTCAACTTCTTCCGTATGGTCATCTCCAACCCAGCCGCCACCTTTGAAGACATTGACTTCCTCATTGAAGAGATTGAGCGACTGGGACAGGATCTTTAAAAACCTAAGGCGCCAAAACCTGTTATTCTAGTGTCCCTGGATGGATCGAATATTTGTTGTGAATGTAACGGTAAATCTTTGATTCCTCTTCTCCAAAGTCATATAAAGATAGTATGATTTAAGAAAATAATAATAAAAAAAGACAATATGAAAATATCTAGACTTTAGTATTGTAGCGTTGTTGTGGGCTTCGTGGTCCAAAGCCCTGTAAAAGTGTTACCGTCTGCTTTTACTGTCTGTCTTAGTGTCTCTGACATGACTATGTTTGTTTACATGTGTTTATTGAGAATATGAAGAGTTACTTGCTTCTTATTCAGTGCAGGTCCTAAGTTTCTATTTGAACAGTTCTTCAAAGTGCCAGATTACAGACTATATTATAATAGAGACGTATTATCTAAATCACTTCATCGTACCTAAAGTTTTTGTATTCTGAGACAATGTTTGACTTATGTTTGATCAATTTCTCAAGATACATAACCATAGGAAGAGTTTTGAAAGAGTTTCGACCAACTGTATTGAGTGTGGACATGAAGTTCATATATAGTTTAAATTAATTAACGTATTCTCAAAAAACGAGCCAAAATATAATGTTGCGCTCTAAAATTATATTTACAGGAGGCTGCCAGTGTCTTTAGTGAACAGCAATGTTATATAAACTTGTCTATACAGTCGCATATTACATGCTACTGTAAAAATTTAAAATTCTAAAATTTGACCAAATTAAAATGATAATAATAAAAGAGAATTTATTATTATTTTATTATTATTATTATTATTATCTTACTATAAAAACAATATAATCCTGTTTGCAGGATAAATTCTTTAAAATGCTTCCCTCCCCCTAATAATGTGCAATTATCTAATAATATTCTTTATTTCTTAACTCGGAAATTAAGAATTTCCAACGTAATACTTGGAAAAGTGCAATAGAGTGGCATTTGGAAGGCAGTCGGTCTTGGAAACTTCTAGGTAGATGTTCACTTTTTAAGCAAACGAAATGAAAAAAAGAAATCAAATAGGCATATTAATTTTTTCGACAATGTCCCCTGGAATGCAACAATAGCACATGCATATCAAGTACTGTATTAAAACATGGAATTAAATGACAAATTGAGTCTATATATGGAGTAAAAGACTTTCCTACATAATAGCAATAGATTTCTTAATTTACCGACCCATTCATGTACTTATTTAGCTTTCTTATACAAAATTATAAATATTTCAGGGTATATTAACAGAGCTAAATTTAATGTTATATATAACCTCCAAAAAGAAAATAACACAGAAGCATAATAAGGGTTCACCCCTATGATAGTATGTAAATAATCTTTTAAGATGTTCTTGATCAAGTACATATCTATGTGAATACATCACTGTATTGTATATAAGGCAGAGTCTATTTGTGTGGTAAATAATATTTTCTCTATTCAACAGATATTTAATCATAAATGGTAGATACATTCTGCTTGTGTGTGTGTGTGTGTGTGTGTGTCAGATGTGTTGAATATGATGACTTGTGTAACTGCAAAGATGAAGGATCTGGCTTTAAATCCACTTGAAGCCTCTGCATTTTAACATGTTAACTCGAAATGATTATTATAGCACGTTTCGGTGGTTATGAGAGCCATTTCTGAACCAGTGCTGGTTGTATTTGTGCCCAAGTGATAAACTTGACATCCTGTGCCAATTTGTATTTTTGTGTGTTTGTAACTGTATTGCCTTAGTATTAATTGCCAGTATTGTCTAGTTCTCCTAAAGAGGAGCTTGTGCACTTTAGCTTATATGTATGATGATCTGTCCAATGGATGTTCTTAGTTTGATGTTTTATGAAACTGAGCGTTGTCTGAATGTGCCCCAGCTTGGACGTCCATTCGAGATGAAAGTTGCTTATAGCTGAAATCCTTTGTACATTTGCTAATGCTACATTACTGCCTGTATCCTGTAATATTCAGCCCTGCTGAAAAACACAGCTGAACCCAGCCGAATCTGGTTTAATATTGGTATTACAGGGCATTTCCTAAAAGTATCTTAGCTTGAATATAATTCGTTGGTACCAACAGTTTGGCATTTCCTGAATCCATAGTTCCAACAAACATTCGCAAACGGCAACGCAAAATTTTGTGATCAAAGCTACAGCTCTTAACATGTGGTTAGAAGCATAGTTTCTTGTTATTATGACATAAAGACTTATGGAGCAAAATAAGTATGCTAACACATAGTACAATCTGTAGCTATCATTCTATACATTTATAAATTTCATTCTATGACTTTTTTTTTGCATACTTTCTCTAGTATCACGAAGGAAAGAATGAAGAACACAAGTACTTAAGCAGTCCTCAGATGCCATGTGCATTTATTTACAGGCAATAATGACTTTAATTTGTTACCTGTTTGACGTCATTTACAACAGTTCTAACCAATGTGATTCAAAAAACGAATGCGCAACAAAGTTCCTTTCTGTTTTGGAAAACTAATCGCTTGCTACTTTCTAGAAAGATGCATCATACTAAGGTGGTTAAGCAGTGAGTAATGTCATTGTAAAGGAAACGCACTCCTGCTCAGGAAGGAAGACCAACTTAAACCAGCTAATCCGGCTAGTTTCAAAAATTAACCATGGTTTTATTATAGTAAAAGTGTAGTAACCATGTTTTTTGGGAGACTGAACTGCGTATCAAATACCGTGGTTAAACCATGGTTAGTGTTGCAAACCCATGGTTAATTTGTGGTTACCAACGTTTTACTGTATTAACTGTGTTTTTTGTTTTTATTTGTAGCAAAACCATAGTTAATTTTCATAAGGGTAAAGCTGCTTTTCAGCATGAAAGGAATGCTAAGTTGCTAATTTTCGAGATATGAGTGTTCTTTCTGTCACTTTTCAGGATCAACAAGCTGTGTCACATAGTTTATGTATTTTAAGCTCTCGTATTCATGACAAATGCATCGACATCCTCACCGTGGTAGTCTTGGAACACCCACTGTGCTGTCTTTCCCCGCTGCTGCTACAAACCTGCTCTCTTTGCACGTGCATGAATGCCTTGCCTTCCGAGCTTGTGAAATACAATCCCAGATATCCACATATATATGTATATTTAGTGCAACCTGGTGTTAGTTTTAGTGGCAATATGGATAGCTTAGCTTCAAATATATAGTACACTGTTGCTAGCTTGCTCACTCTGTGTTAGCATTATCCGATGTATTTATCTGCTAAGCAAGCATGTTCTGCGTGGCTAGAAGTTGTATGCTTTCGCGACCGTATACTGTATCTCTATCTTTCTCTCTGTCTTTCGCTTGGATGTTTTCTGCAGCTTTAATATTAGCGTGTGTAGTTCCTTGGCATGCCTCTATATAAGCTTATTCAAAGTCTCGATGTGTCTCTATCGCACTCTCTTCTTCCTGTGTCTCTCTTTCTCTTGCTTTGCCCTGTAGCAGCTCTCAGACCTTTAAGAGCAGTGTATTCCCTGCTGTTTCACGGCTACCCATCATGTCCATCAGTTTGTCATATGAGGAACTCATGTGCTGTCATGAACCTGACCGAACAGGGTAACACCATGTGACTGAGTGAATTCATTTTTTTTTTCTCACTCAACATTGCTTGAAAGTAAAGTGATTGTCTGAGGATCTGATGTTCAGAAGAAAATAACAAACAACTAGTGTGTTGGAATTATATAGAGCGAGGCAGATAATAGACCCTCTTGAAATGTGTTTTACTTTCATGGGAAACGCCAATAAATGTTACTGCCGAACAAGTCTGTCTGGATTTTTAGTTATCCTCATCACTTGATTTGAAAGACAATGGGCTCTTATGACTAAGTACCCTCCCAGAAGTATTTATGCTAAACTGAAATATACTTTAATGCCATTTCTATTGAAACTTGTATGTCATGTATTTGAATATATTTATAATTACACATTTGTAATAAAGTTGCAGTTTTGTACATTTAAAATATACTAACTTTAAAATATAGTCTACTAAATATTAGAGCTGTCACTAATGATTATTTTGGTAATTGAGTAATCGGTCGATAATACGATTATTATAATTAATTCTTTTTTTAGTAATAGAAATAGACCTAAGCAAACAATAGCCTTAAGAATGATGCCAATGGTGTGACAATTGTTTTTGATACTTAACTGTGCAATCAAATCCTTGTTTATTATTGGACTAAACAACATGTAAAGGGTTAGTTCACCCAAAAATGAAAATTAGCCCATAAATTACCCCGAAGTAATCCTAGGTGTATATGACTTTCTTTCTACGGATTCAGTCAGAGTTATTTTAAAATTGTCTTAGATCTTTCAGGCTGTTTGATGCCACTCAGTGGGTGTTGGAGTGCATCGGTCCATGAGAAGTTTAATAAATAGCACATCCATAAAAATACAAAAGAATTGTCTCACACTGCTCTGGGGGGTGAACAAAGGCCTTCTTTAGCGAATCTATGTGTTTTTGTAAGAAAAATATCCAGATTCAAAACGTAATAATCACTTTAATCTAGCTTGCGCTAAAATGGAAGCAGATCCTGGGGAATAACGTATGAGGTCAGCATTGCGCATACGCCGGTGAGTCTCGCAAAAACTAACATTTGTTAACAGGAGGAAAGGAAGCAAAGTTTACTTACTTTAGCAAAGAGAAACCGGTCTCCTCTTGGCTTATATCGAAATCCTCCGACATTCTTCTTCACAAATACTCATTTTGTACTTCTAAATAGTGACGTTGTTTTGTTTTGATCTCTTTGCTGCATTTCCGCGTACGTCACTTCTGAGCGGCGTGTGCACAAAGGTGACCCTATACGCCATTCCCCCGGAACTGCTTCATTTATAACAGTGAGAGCAAGCTAGATTAAAGTGGACAATCAAATGTAAACTCAGAGCAAGTTTTATTTTTTATTTTGAAACTATTTTGAACAGATAGCATATTGAGAAAGTTATTGATGTATTCTTCTACTGTATACTTGTGTAGGTTTATAAAAAAAATTTTTTTTTGACCTTACAAATCTAATGAAATGGTGCACATTGCGGTTCCAGATGAACATTATAATTAACCCAAACTGACAACAATATGCACAGATGGAGTTTGAGATGCTTAAATGATAACCGTTTGTGTGGAGCAGCATTTACTGTGAACAGCGTCGCTCTAAGACACAAGTACGTAAACTACATGCAAGTAAATAATTAGAATGCATATATTAAACCTGCATAACATTTGTTAATTGAATCTTAGTGTTTGTCAATTTGCAATAGCATTATTATGCTTTATTACGATTTTTAAATGGGTTTAATATATCATGCAGCCTAGGAAAAACGGGCTAATAGTCCGTTTCATGGATTCTTGCCTTTGGAATGCACCACTTCTGATATTTTGCTGGTTACTTGACACAGGCAAAATGTTTTTTAATTTATAATTACACATTTGTAATGAAGTTGCAATTTATTACATTTAAAATAAATTAATGCATTTAGCAGACGCTTTTATCCAAAGCAACTTACAGTGCATTCAGGACCCTGTGTTTCCCTCGGAATCAAACCCACAACCTTTTGCACTGCTAACACAATACTCTACCACTGAGCCACAGGAATTCAATTAATTATTATGTTATATTTATTTATTTGATAGAAATACTACAGACACTAATTTCTTGAATATGTGGACATCAAAACGTATAAACTCAGAGTAAGTTTTATTTTTTATTTTGAATTTGAGATGAACAGATAGCATATTGAGAAAGTTATTGATGTATTCTTCTGTATTTGCATAGGTTTATAAATGATTTACCTTACAAATCTGATGAAATGGTGTATGTTGCGGTTCCAGATGAATGTTATAATAAACCCAAACTCATTAAAATATGTATGGAGTTTGTAATGGTTAAATGATAAGAGTTTGTGTGGAGCAGCATTTACTGTGAACGGAGTCGCGCTGAGACACACTAAAAAATAAAAGATAATTAGAGCACATATACTAAACCTGCATCAAATATATGAATTTAATTGAATCGTAGCGTTTGTCAATTCATAATAGCATTATGCTTTATTATGATTTTTAAATGGGTTTAATATATCATGTAGCCTTGGAAAATTGTCTAATATTGCGTTTCATGGATACTTGTCCATGGAATGCACCACATCCAGTATTTTGCTGGTTACTTGACATGGGCAAAATGCAATCAAGGGTTTTAATTATTTAAAAAATTTAATTGAGTACTCTAATTGAATTGGAATCGTGACACCCCTTCTAAATAATTCTAATGTAGGCTAATATCAAATAACACACTACAGTTAATATTATGATCAAGTATGTTACATGTGCTTTAGTATGTTAGTCAGCACATTAAAATAAGTGTAGCCTACTTATTTAAAGCATGACAAAAAATAATAAACATAAAGAAGGCAGAAAAAGGCAGAAGGTTAGAAACATAATTGAAATCTTTAAATTCAATATGTTTACATTAAGTAGACTTTTTGCCAGTGCACTTTTTTCAGAAGTGTACATGATATTTTCCGATATTTTTTCTGGATTACAGCCTGCTGAAAATTATAAGGCATTTTTACACAAAAGTTACATAAAGCCATATAAAGTGAAGTAGCATGTGAAGAGGGTGTTCAGTAAATATTTCAGAGCACAGGGAGATCTGGTGTTTTACAGGCCTACAGTCATGCCTCTCATGAATATTAAACACTCACACATCGCCTGGATCTGTACCACATTACAAATGGCAGAGCACTTGACCTTCAGTACTGTCAGTATTAACAGCATTTCATAAATGCCTCCACAGAAACGCTTTTGTGCTGTTGAGGGGTATATATTCAGCATTTGTAGTGCTCAGTGTGCTGTCATCTTCAGTGTATTTTTACTTGATTCTGAGTCAAATGGTAGTAATAAACTAGCACAAACTGCAACTCTCTCTCTCTCTCTCTCTCTCTCTCTCTATCTATCTATCTATATATCTATCTATCAGTTGGTCTGTCTCTCTGTCCCTATTCTACTTAATTCTGTTGTGACTGATAGTGATTTGTAGTGGTAGATTATTAATAAACTAGAAAGTGAAAACTAGATTGCTATGATTATTTGAGTCAATGGGGATGTAATTTCACATTTCATCAGGGTGCTTAAGATGTGTTGTGAAGTAGTAGGGCTCCCAGAGGATGTGACAGGAATAATGAATTGCTTTGAGTGTTGAATCATTAACTGATATCAGCCTACAGGGGGCACTGCTGTGCCACTGTGAAGTTTACAAAAAAGTTCAGCATAAAATGTTCCTTTCCTTATCTTTTGTAAATAACACATCACCAGAATAATAGTTTAAAATAAGTGGTTTTTTTTTTGTTTGTTTGTTTTTTACATCCAAAAGTCATATCCCAGCACAGTGAATATTTGTATATGTTTATATGAATATGTTTGTATTTGTGTAGGTTCTTTAAAATATATTTAAACATAATATATAATACTGAGCAAACAGTGATCCATGACATTAGTTGGCAATGGTATTATGTTAAATATCAAAGCTTTGTGGACACATCATTGCTTTTAAATTTGTGGAGTACAAATTATAATTTTTATTTTTAGGTAAAAAGATACAACAATGTTGTTATTATTATACCATATTCATTTTTATGCATAGTGTTGCTATTATGACATACAGTATCTTGAATTAAAATATGGGCAATTAAATATATAAATATTCACAATACCTGTGTAAAATAACACATTTTACTCCGATACTGCTCTGTTTGTCCATGCATAATTCAGTTATTCAACTGAATTGTCAAAATATTATTTTAAATAGAAAAGTTGATTTAATATTTTACATTAATGAAATGTTAAAAACATATAAATAGCTATTAATAAAAATGTTATCAAAGGCCATTTACGAAATTGGTAAAAGGGAGGGTTCTTGTCCCAGTAGTGTCTCTTTGAGTAATTTTACTTTTTATGCTGTAACTAAATTAGCTAATATTTATCTTCCTTAATAACACACTGGCTGATGCATTATCATCCTGCACATGCCAAACTGTATTTAAATATTTTACAGTTTTAAAGTAAATACACATTGTTCTTAAAGGAGGGTGTCTTACCCTCATCTTATGCAATCATGCTATGAAAGAAGAAAAGCACGTGTGCTATTCACAGATAGCCTTATAAATACCAAACCCACTATCTGAGACACTTCTGGCACTCATTGCACAGAGATGTGCGGCTGCAGACTCAGCTTTACTGAGGTTTGCTCATGCATGGCAACACCAGAGAGCAAACTCTGTTGTCACTTTTCAGAGATGAAAAAGCCAAATATTTCTGCCTGTTTTCTTTCTCTCTGCATACATGACATACATTTTCCAAGCTGCCCTTTGTTCTTTTATTTTTTGTTCTGAATTGTTCTTGACAGTCAGTCACAGTGTTTACATGCAATCATCCAGTGTTCTCAGTTTTCCTCTTTGGTTTTCTCAATTTTTTTAGTTGCTTTCTTCTGTTGCTGCTTAAAAAGACTATTTTTCTCCCTATATAGTCATGAGATCTGTCTCAGCTATACATAGAAACCCATCAGTTTCGCTGTTATCATTTTAGCCCTGTTTCTTCTCACTTCACTGCAGATAAACCGCATCAGCTATTTCTGTGATGTGATCAGAAACATCACCACCAAGAGCAATTCTGCTGAGGTCTTGACTTTAGAGTCTCACATTTACTTACTTTGGGAATCCTAATTTAAGGCCAAAAGGGCTTTAAATCTATAGTTTACTTTCTGCTTATGGCCTTCAATGTATGTAGAATGATTAAATGCATGCCCTGTGTTCTGAAAGTTTGTATGGTATATTTTAATTACATTTCAACCCTCCAATGCCTGATATACACTGATCAGCCACAACATTAAAAACAATGACAGTTGAAGTGAATAACACTGATTATATTATAATGGCACCAGTGGATGGGTAGAATATATTAAGCCGTCAGTTTTTGTATTTTATGTGTTGGAAGCAGGGGGAAAAATGGCAAATTAATAGATTAATTTGACAAGGGCCAAATACTGACGGTTGGATGACTGGGTCAGAGCATCTCTAAAACGGCAAGTCTTGTGGGGTGCTCCAGTATGCAGTGGTTAGTACCTGCCAAAATTGGTGCAAGGGGAAGATGGCAGCATGATGGGAAGAAGGCAGACCAGCAGAGGCAGTTTTATGCTCTGGGTAATGTTCCCCTGGGAAACCGTGGATCCTGGCCTTCATGTAAATGTTACTGTACCATATACCTAAAGATTGTTGCAGTAGACTCTTTAACAGCAGGATAATGCACACTGCCAGACTGCAAAAATTGTTAAAGAATGGTTTGGGGAATATGACAAAGATTTCAAGGTGTTGCCTTGGCTTCCAAACTCGCCAGGTCTCAATCCAGTTGAACATCTATGGGGTTTGCTGGACCAACATACAATACATGGAGGCCCCACTTCACAACTTGAGGACCTTCTGTTAATATTTCAGACAGTGCTAGATACTACAGGACACATTCCGAGGAGTCCATGCCTGAACACATCAGAGCTGCAGCACGAGGGGGACCAACACTATATTAGGCGGGTAGTTTTAAAGGAGCCGTGACATGGATTGTTTTGTTTTTGTTTTTTTTGTTTGTTTAGTTTTTTTTCCTTAAGGTTTGATTGTGTTTATGTGGAGCAGTCTAACATGTGTTAATGCTTCATAAAAAAAAAACATGATTTTTCACATAATTTATTTTATTCCCCACCACTCTGTCCCTTCTCCTATAAAAGCGCTGATCATTACCTGCTTTTATGAAGCTCCTCCCACAGAAATACGCAATGGGCTCAGATTGGTTAGCCGGTCCAGTGTGTTGTGGTTGGCTAAAATGCCTTATACGCGCGTCTAAACGAGTCATTTTTGAAGGCATTAAACTGCCAGAATCTTTATTTGCATTTTACTTTCAGTATCATAATTTTGCAGATATTGTTTATGCTCAAACAGCAAATCACACACTAATGATAAAAAAGTGAAATCGCAGTCAACCCTTTAATATGTAATGAGGTTCACTTATAAGAACTTTTTTTTTTTTTTTTTTTTTTTGCACAATTGTTTTTTTTTAATATATATGTGGAAAAATTCTTATTTTCAACCCTCATTCTGTTCCTATGTCTAAAAATGTTCTGGTTTTAGGAGCAGGACTTTTAAAACTTGTCAGTAATCAGCCAAATCAGCCAAATCATGAAATTATTTACTTACAGTTTGTGATGCAACTGCAGTCAGATCTAGTACAGCTTTATCCTTCAACAAATGTTTCTTTGCAAACTCTCCATTACACGTTGCCTCACTTACAAATCTGAATGCCGCAAAATAAAAAATAACAAAACATAATTCTCCGACATGATCTGGGCAAAATTTGATTTCTCATGTCATGACCCCTGTAATGTCGTGGATCAACAGTTTTTTAATACATTTGTTCAAAATATTCACACTGATGTTTTGTGTTCTTGAAGGAACTTATGGATTCCACCTTTTTGAAATGGTGCCACTGTGACAGTCTGAGGAAACATAAATGGTTGCCTTAAGTATATTTTCCTTTTTACAATAACCTGTAACAAGAAAAGCAGATGGAAACTATTTCCTAAGGAAACATAGACGCATCTATATTGGGGTGCTAAAGCACAAAAAGTGCGGCATTACAAACTGTTGGCTTTGATAGATTAATTTACATTAATACATTTATTTCAGATAAATAAAGATGTACAAAAAAACCTCTAAACAGACTGTCCCCTCTGCTGACAATACTAGGCTTCAGATGTTTTTTAGGCAGTACTGTCATACATTGTTTTGCCTGTATTGCTTTACTGGACAATTAATCCAAACCAGATGTGTGCTGCAGGGCCTTCACAGGACAATATTCAGCCCAACAGCCCAGTGTGGCAGCAGTATATCTGATGCGGGGTCACCCCTGAACATCCTAGGGTATCCCCTGACATGCAAAAATTCCAGCCATGGGTTCGAGAGGTCAGATTTCAGAGGAATCTTCAGCAGTAAGATCTTAGAAATTTCCAAAAGGCAGTCCTGTAAGCCTGTTTTATCATTGCAAGGATTTAATATGCAAATAAAAATGTTAACCCAGGGTCTAGGAACGTATACTTTTTCAAATTGTCAGTTTATAGATAACCAGGATTCATTTTTACCCTGTGTTAATTATGAGCAGTGTGTAAAGTTAAAAAATTTCTTTGAAATATTAGCTATATACTGAACTACCATTTTAAATGTTGGTGTAAGGTTTTATGAAGTGAAGTGTGGCGACCCATACTCGGAATTTGTGCTTTGCATTTAACCCATACAAGTCCACGCAGTTGTGAACACACACACCTTGAACACACACCCGCAGTGGGCAGCCCTAATTTTTAATTTAAATACTTTCAAAATATATTAAATTGCACAATATTGCTGCAATATTGCTGTTTTTCACATAATGCAGCCTTAGTGAGCACAAGACACTTCTTTCAAAAGTGTTAAAAAATCTTGCAGACCACAATCCTATATATTATCTATAGGCTACAGACTCACAGTGACATAAGCTGTGCTGACACCGCAGTGCAAACTGTGCTCAGAGTACTCAGCTTGTGACTGTATATTGAAGGTAATTTGTTTACAAAACATTTAATCTCTCAGTGGCTGCTCCAGAAGGCAATTAACCTCAGCACTCACAGGGGAATGGATTTGATCTCAGCTCTTAAAAACTACACCAAGTACATCTTACGTCCTGTCAGAGCCTGAGCTCTCGATTGTTTCAGTAAAAAGGGAATTCTTTCTGACATGTTTTGGAACAGTTCTAACACATTCCTGTTCTTTCACTTGATTTTGTTGTTCTATATTCTTGGCTCATTCTCAGTTCTAATTGAACAAAATCAGTCAATGCCACTCAGTTCCTGTGACCAAAACAGCTTTGGAATCCAAATTGAATTTAGCTTTTTCTGAAGAAAACCTTTGCTGTGCTACATTAAATTTACATTTAGTCATTTAGCAGACGCTTTTATCCAAAGCAACTTACAAATGAGGACATTGGAAGCAATCAAAATCAATTTTTTATATTATTACATAATAAATAAAAACAAAACAGATAGAGTAGAAAAACAATATAGAGCAAACTAGTGGTAGAGGCCTTTTTTTTTTTACTGTATAATAAATAAAAAGAAGACAGATAAAATACAAAAAGATTAGAGAAGCAAGTTTTTTTTTTTTTAAGAAAGCAAGCAATAAGTAAATGAATAGAGTGCACACTAAAAAGGGCATGATTTGGCTAGTTATATATATATATATAGAGAGAGAGAGAGAGAGAGAGAGAGAGAGAGAGAATAGAATTAGAATAGTGAGTGCTAAAGTTAGAGAGTCAAATAAAGATGGAAGAGATGTGTTTTAAGCTGATTCTTGATGAAGGCTAAGGACTCAGCTACTCGGATTGAGTTGGGAGGTCATTCCACCAAGAGGGAACATTTAATGTAAAAGTCTGTGAAAGTGATTTTGTGCTTCTTTGGGACATACACATAACACACTAACACAATTCTAATATTCAAATCCGTTAAAGGATTTTTAAGCTGCTTTAATTAGGACAACCGGAACTGGGAACACTTCCAATTATACATGATGTACTTACTACATTGTTAGAAGAAGGGCATCTACGCTAATATTAATCTGTTTCTTTCTTATTCCAAAGTCACCGTAGCACCAGATCCAGTCTGTATCCAGTTCAGAGGGTCATTGCAGTCATCCGGAACCAGTACATATCCAGCCCAGATGGTGGATCAAGAGTGTTTACTGTTGTAATTTTGCATTATTGACACTATTTTCCTATTTAATACTGTAAAGTGCTTTGACACAATCTGTATTGTTAAAATCACTATATAAATAAAGGGGCCTTGACTTGATTTTACTTGCAGAATGCCAGCTTTTAGAGGGCATACAAGTCTGAAGTAATGAATTTAAGTAAAGGGGTGCAGAGCCAGTGCTGGCTTTTAAGGCAAACATTAATGCCTTGCATTTTATGCGAGCAGCTATTGGAAGCCAGTGCAAATTGAAAAACAGAGTCTGACATGCATTCTATTTGGACAATTAATCTTGCTGCCACTTTCTGGATTAATTGTAAAGGTTTGATAGAACTGGCTGGAAGACCTGCCTAGAGGGCATTGCAATAGTCCAGCCTGGACAGAACAAGAGCTTGAATAAGGAGTTGTGAAATATATTCTGTAAGAAAGGTCCTGATCTTCTTAATGTTGGATAAAGCAAATCTGCAGGACTGGGCAGTTTTAGCAATGTGGACTGAGAAAGTCCACTGATCATCAATCATACGGTTTTCCTGCTGTTTTTAAAGGAGTTATGGTTAATGTACCTAACTGGATGGTGAAATTGTGACCAAATGATGGGTTTGATGGAACCACAAGCAGTTCTGTCTTGGCATGGTTGAGTTGAAGGTGTTGGTCCTTTATCCAGCAAGAAATGCCTGTTAGACAAGCTGAGATATGAGCAGCTATCGTCGGATCATCAGGATGGAATGAGAAGTGATATGCAGATAACAGAGATATGAAAAGCCAAGTTTTCCAAGAACTGAGCCCTGAGGTACCCCAGTAGTTAGATGTTGCGTCTTTGACACCTTACCTCTCCAAGATACCTTGAACGCCTTATCAGAGGTAAGACTCAAACAACTAGTATGTCTACTATGATAGTGTGTCCTTTTAGCAATGGAGACATTAGCAGAGAAGAAAGAGAGTAGGATTTTTTAATTTTGTGCGATACCCTTTAAGCAGCCCTGAGTTTAAAGAACATCAGATAACCAAGGGACAGAAGGGATGGTACAGCCTGGCCTGGAAGACAAGGGGCAGACAGTGTCTAAATAAGATATATAGATATATATATATATAAGTCTAAATAAGTAAGAATGGAGCAAAAAGTATCAGAAGCACTGTTAGCATCAAGAGATGATAACTGTTTAGGGTGAGGACGCGAAGATGAAACCAAAGCAGATAGCCAAGAGAGTGAGAGTGAGCGTATGTTACGTCACATAGTACGTTATTTTTTATTTTATTTTTTTATTATTATTATATAATTAATAAAAAAGAAAACAGATAGAGTAGAAAATAGGTCTGTCTTGCATGTAATGTTGTTGCTAAGATGTTGTTTTGAGTGTTGCTACAATATGTGTTTGTTAAGGGTGTTTTGGGAGGTTGCCATGGTATTACTATGCAGTTGGTAAGATGTTCTGAGCGTTTTTAGTGCACTCCTGTGTGGTTTCTAGGGTGTTCTCATAGTAAATTAGTAGTTGCTATAGTGTTGCTAAGATGTGCTTTTTTTAAATGTTGCTGTGTAGTTGCTAAGGTGTTGCTAATTAGTCTGTTTCAAGTGTGGCTATTAAGGGTGGTTGGCATTATTATTCAGTTTATACGATATTCTGAGTGTTTAGTACATTGCTGTGTGATTGCTAGGGTGTTCTTGTGGTAAATAAGTGGCTAAGGTGTTACCAAGTAGAGTTTAATTTTCTTTGAGTTTTGCACCTTTAGTTGATAAGGTGTTGCAAATTAGTGTGTTTTGAGTGTTGCTACTATAATTAAGGGTGTTGTGGGTGGTTGTCATGGCCTAACCCAATGGTTGGTTATAAGTATTTTTATTATGTTGCTGTGTGGTTGCTAGGGTGTATTCATGGTTAATAAAGTGTTGCAAAGAAGTGTGTATTGGTGTTGTTGTTGGTTGCCAGGGCATTAATATGCTGTTGCTAAATAGTGTGCTTTGAGTGTTTCTACAGTATGTATGCATTACTATGCAGTTGGTAAGATGTCTTAAAAAAAACAAAAACAAAAAAACAAATCCATATCTACAGAGTTACAACCTAGAGGTTTGTTGAAATCATTAACCTTGAGTATGACAAATAGCAAGAGTGATGCATCTTAAAAATGTGCTAAAAATATGAAGTCATGGTTTGTGGCAAAAACAATCATTACATCTTAATAAAGTCACTTACTAAATCTATGTTTAATTAACAGGACTCATTTTTGTCAATGTTCTAACAGAAATCCAAACACAGCATGAAATGAGTGCCATCACATTATAGCTGGGCAGTGATTAGAATACCACACAGACATCTAATATGTTTTCCATAGAAACACGGTTAGTTCATCTTTAGGAGTTCATTGGAAAATGTTGCTGAGTGGGAGGAAGCTCTTTGTGGTTAGTGAAACTGAAAAGGCTTTCATGAGCTGCAGACTGTGAATTTCTCTCTGTTTGTGCGTGGTGACCTGCTAGCCTTCATTAACATGCCTCACTAAACAGCCTAATGAGAATACAGAGATGAGATGGAGGAGAGAAAGAGGGAGAGAATGAAACTAGCGATAAAACGAAAGAGGTGTATGAGATAACAGTGACAAGAGTCAACACATAATATTTCTGAAAAAGTTCAGGTATACTGTTTCTATGCCTCAAGTTCATTACAAAAAGATAAAGGTGGCCATCTACAGATCTTCTTGATAGAGTGGAATAATTGTATCTTTCAGTTTAAAACATTGCTTTGTGTATTTTTTGTCACAAAGTGAAATACATGTGAATCAAAAATTGCCATGCTGTCAAATTACTTTGTTTCCTTTGAAAGGATGTGTTAAATCTGTTTAAACCTTACCTTTTTTTTGTTCTTTTTTTTTTGCATTAGGACATTAACATCTTGAACCACGTTCTCACAAAAGTGAGTTATGTTTTTCATAATTCACTTTGTGCAGAAATTCTTTAATTAAAGATTATAAGTTTTGTTTTTTCGATTATGAAAATATACATTTTCATACGAGTTACTCTCTATGTAGAGCATTTGTTACATGCTGTCAATCCTTTTGTCACAATCGAACAAAAATGCATTGCCATTTTATGCACTCACGAAAGTTTATTTGAAAAGCTATAGGCTATCTTCTAATGTAAATTATGTGTATTCCTGTATACATTTTTTCAATGTGTATATATTCTAAAAATACACATTCTAACCAGAATGGAAACTTTCTTGATCACTGACAGAGCAGTTTTTTTTTCTGAGAGCATCCAAGCTGTTGTGTTTAATTCATTTTCATTTTATATCTAATTTGTGTAAGAGCAAATGGTTTGTTCTTGTTGAATGATTTAGCTTGTTCTGTTTTATGTGGGCTAAAGAGTATGTGGTCAGAGATGCCTGGAGAGGAACACACCGCATAAACACCACACGTATCAAAATAATTATCTTGTCAAGAGAGATTTTTCCCAGTTAATCCTTCCTTTGGCATTGATAACTGTTTTATTTTAATCCACAACTGATCTTCATTTTCTGTTTTCCAGGGTTCACATGCAGGTATAAACTCCTTTCGAAAGTCCTCTGTATTTGTATCTTTTTGACTGGATATACTGTATCACAAAAGACAGTCTGTTTGTAAACTGTAAAACATACTGTGAAAGTTCTAAAAAACAATCCTCTGCCAATCTAAAAATCAGATATCGAAAACCAACCAGCAAAAATATCCCTTTCCAAATTTCTGTGATTTTCAGGATAGTTATATGTTAATTATTCATACAGCTCTCTTTCTCTCTCTCTCTCTCTCTCTCTCTCTCTATAGTGCTATAGTTGATATCTGTCTATTTTCCTAACCATAGTCTTTTATATGGATATTTTTTGTATGCAGCAACATCTCATTTGATCTACAGCAGAAACATCTGGTTCCAGCACGCTACACACCTGCTTTCCATTCCCAGAGCAGACAATTACATTCTATTGTTTCACACAATCAGTTTTCTCACTAATTTAAGCACTGTTAGTCATGTTTCGGCAGGCATTCAATTGTTTTTCAACCAAGTTCCTGAAAACTTTTGCCAGATAAAGTATTGCAAATGCATCAAAGGCACTATAAGCTCTGATGAACATGATTCTTGATCACATTTTCACAGTTCAGTATGACGTCCTGTACCGTTTCAGTACTGCTATCTGAAGTTTCACCAAATTGCTGACCTCTTGAGCTTGATGCTGTGCCCAGTGGAAGGATGTCTGGTGCCCATCTGGAATCAACCCACTATGGGTGGATCCTGAATGTATGGGTTAGCAAAAACTGGTAAGCACATTTTACCTGCAATTATGAAGTCGAACAAATCCAATAACAACCACATGTAGCATGTGCTAGATTTTAAAAATCAACCAAAACTGACATTATCAAGCAATGTTTTTTATTTTTATTTATAAAAATGCAGTGGAAATAACCTGTTCTCTACTAAAGTATAGAACTTGGTTAAAATATATTGTAAGAGTAGTACAGTCCATTTAGACTTTCAAGTAGATTGTATTTCATAGAGCCACCAAAAAGCTTTTATAAAATATTAAGAAGCATATTTTTTTAAATAGAAGATTACACTCTACATTAATTCTACAGTAAATGAAAGGTATACTTTGGTTTTAACGTGTTTTACAGTGACGGCAGACATGATATTAATGTTGCCAAATGTTTGTTCACTTCACTGTAATCTGTAGTTTGAGCACACGCAGAAGCAATTAAACATGGTATGCAAAGACACCAAATGGCAGACATTTTGGCAGAGTAATAGAAGACATATGCCACTTACACTGTAACTAAGCATGAATGGACAACTTTGTTAATGTTTTGTGTTGTTTCTTATTAATTACAATGTCAGGACATTATGGTCAGCAGTATTCATTCATAGTACTAAATTTAAATATTCAAGAGCTGAAAGATGCATAATGATTTCATTATATTGTTATTTTGATTTCTATAATTTCTATAATATTTTCTATCATTTTAATCTTTCATATAGATCAAGCTTTATTAATTGAATCCCAGTTGTTTCAAAAGGGCAAAATACAAAATTGCGCACTGTACAAAATAATGCACCTCAGTGTTGATAAAGTGCAACAAAATCATCACATCAGCTTACAAATATACATTCTTTCTCTTTAACAAACACACTTTCTATCAAACATGCACAAAAATACTGTATGCAGACATTTAAAGGGATTACTCCCTTGGTCACTGCTCAACCAGCCAAAGCACTGAAAAAGTACTTTTTAAAGGTTATATTAGTTCATTGTTCTAGCCAAGAAAAATTCAAACGTGTATTTATGTTTCTGTAACTGAATTTTTACAATAATACATCACATAATGCCAATGAACGTACAATCCGAATACCAGAGGAGTATTAATAGCACCTGTGCATTTCATTTTTCATTTTAAAAATGAACCATTTTTTGGAAAGTTCATCTGTTTAAAGTTCTCTACTTTGTCTTATGAAAGCACCAATTTTGCAAAGTATTTTTTCAGTTGATTACGGCACCTTAGATCTAAGATTGCATACTTGGGATCATGATGCCAACCCAAAGAATGGAGATGTTGGTGTCGCCCTCGTGGGTGATCTGGTTGATCCGGCCACGAATGCAATCCAGAGAAACATAAATGGCAGTACCATTCTGCACTTCAAAAGAAGTTCTCAGCCCCACACTGGCCCACTCACTACCTTCAGGCATATGTCCACCCACCTGCTGGGCCAAGGATGCAGCCTGACTTCCATCTGTATCTTGCCGGTAAAGGGTCAGCTTGACCACACTGCAGGAGTGGATCAGTTTTAGGTTGAGTGCCACACTGACCGTCCCAACATCTGAAAACACAAAGTTCCTATGAGTATGCGGCTCACCAGATCCAGCTAGTCGCATCTGGTCTGTATTTGGGCTCATCTGCCTAAAGAGAAGGGGTTTATTTCGCACTGCCCCAGAAGGTAGACCTGCTCTTGAGACAGTGGCTGTGAACATGGAGGAGACACCAGTAGGGATCCATATCAAGCTCAGCATACTAATTCCAGAACTGTCACCAAAGTAGCGGACATTGCACTGAGAAGGGGCAACAATTTCAAAATAGAGCCAGTCTTCACTGTCCACCCTTGTGGCCCCAGAAAGGTTGATGGAGGTGTCTCTGTAGTTAACGCCAGACTTGAAGGAGCGTAGCACCTCCTGGTTAGTGCCATTTCTGTTGACGTAGACAATCAGTGTGAAACCATCTCGAACACAAGAATGGCCCATTGAATAGATGGCCTGTTGGAGAACAAACTTTACCATGCCGGTCTCCATGAAACGAATCCCGCGGCTGTCATGGGTCAGAGCCACTATGTAGGGATCAGAGACAGTGGCTATACGGAAGGTGGGGCGATAGTTACTCTGGTAGTGGGCTGAAGTGGAGATCTGAGCAGTCATGGCCACAGCGCCTGTGTCATGGGATAGCCAGAGCAAGCTGAACGAAGCTCCACCAAGCTCATAGGCTTGAATATCTTTACTCTGGTTGCAGTATTGGTTGGGACTCTTCAGCACAAGTGTCAGAGTATGATTGGGTTCCACCTCAACTGCTGCACTTACAGTCACACCCTGGAAGAACTTCCTTTCAGGCTGCTCAATTCGAACCCCACTGAGATCTCTAGCATCCTCTTCACTGCCATTTATCTGTATCCCGACTTGGAGAAAGTTCCTGCAGCTATGCTTTAGTGCAATGTTGTAGTCTATCCAGACCAGTCCATGTTGTTGCAGGATGAGGTAATCATCATGGTTGGTCAACAGGTTGTTTCCTGCTTTGCCACGGATATTGAGCTGTAGTCCTGGATAGATGGAAGTACTCTTCGACTTTGTAGGCGGTATGGCAATCGAAGCCGTCCAGGACTGTGAGAGCATGTTCTCAGTCACAGTTCCACATACAGCATCACTGGTGAAAGTACAAGGAATGCCAACAGGCTCGCCATCACAGTCTGAACAAGCATGGCACTCATGAAGTTCTTGATTGTAGAAGTACTCATGACCACACAGCCCTGCGGACATCTCCCTCTCAGAGACGCCGAGACAACGAAACCCACCTGAAGAATGAAACAAAGAGAAGCTTGGTGAATCCCAAGATACCGTTAAAGGCGGGCATTGGGGTGGCATTAAGTTTTCTTTTTGCTTACCTGGGGTATTAAGACATTTTACTCGCTCTCCACACAGGCTTGGTAATTCGAGGCATTCATCCCTGTCCTGTTGGTAGATATTTGTTACTCAAAGACATGTTAAAGATTAAGATGTATAACTTGGTCTGCTGTTCATTGAAATCTTATGTGTTGCATGCATAATGCAATTGCTGCCACATTGTCACCTGGCACATCCTATCAGCATTGGGGGAGCACTGTGACACCAGGAAGAATCCAGGGGGACACATAGTGCAGCTTTCACACTGCGGTGGATCTTTCTGGAAGTCGCAGTATTCTTCAGGCCCACAAGCAATTTGACAACCCAACACTGGATGGCCGACATCTCCAACTACATTCACCACTTTGGCATCCACATCTACCTTATGCACAGCATAGGACTTTTGCGTGTGGGTACGTGCTTGGCTCTGAAGGCCGGCCAGGTGGCTTTCAAAATAGCTTTGTAGTTCTCCCTCCAAGCCTTTGAACGAGAACTGCTTGACGGTCTCAGAAAGCAGACCATACTGAGCTTTCACCACATCCATCTGCTCGTACATGCGGCGCTGCTGGTTGAGTATCTCACGCTGCTGGGAGAGGAGGGCCCCCTGCTGTTCCACCAGTCTCTGCTGCAGATCACGGATCACTACTTGTTGAGCTCTCAAAGCCTCCACCAGTTTCTCTTGTCCCTTTGCCAACTGAAGATGCAGGATAAGGGCATCCTCGGCAGGGACCTCATTCTCCCCTAGTAAAAAAAGAAAAGAGTTATAGGCGGAACGTGTGTAAGGCTGGGGAAGGCTTGGCAACAGGGACTTGGGGCAATAATGCCACTTAATTGGACAAAAATGCCCCTGCACAAACAAATATAATTTATTACGTCTGTTGCTAACAAAGTGAATATGGATAAACATTAAATGCGGCATTATTTTAAGATCTGCTCATGTTGTGCCGTGTTTCATTTTAGGTGTTTTTACAGTATTGCACATTTTAACCAATCACGCAAAACTCTGCAATGCAATGGCAAAACAGAAGCGTTCAGATGAGTTCTCGCTGAAACTTATCAGTTCTGTTGAGCGCTTGCATGTTCGTTGACTGAATTCCGGACTCTTGCGAATTCCCTCATCATAAACAACAAAGTGCAGATGTATGTACAAAGTAAGAGATTCATTTCACAGTTTATGCATTTTCAGAGATTATAATGATAGTATTTTTATTTATTTTTTGAGAGAGAGAGAGAGAGAGAGAGAGAGAGAGAGAGAGAGAGTGCTTAAACTCGCGAGATCAATGTTAGTGATAATGTCACTTTATATATATACGCCTATGGAAAGAGTAACTAAGTGGATATAACTCAGCAAGTGTATAATTAGCTTTAAGAAGAGAACAAACTGTACATTTAACATACCATTAACAGTGGAATACACTGGTCTTATCAAACTGGATTGTAAACATATTTTGGATTTACATGAGAACAATTATTTGGGAGTTAATCAATATTCATAGTTTATTTAAAGATGATCCAAACCGGAAATTCTCTGAATCTAATAAAACTTTTTGATATGTGAAGGTCAAAGTTGGATCACACATTTTTAAAACCAAGTGCTATTTTTTCCAACTCCAGTGCTAAAACGTTTTCAATCATATGGAAATGGATCAAAGTAGTCTGCAATGTCTTGACAGTTGACTGCCAGCAGTTCTGCTGCTCTACCACTCTCTCTTTAGCCAAGCAGATGTGTATGTTTGCAATAATAGTTCTATGGCCAGCTGTCAAATTCCCCTATTCATTGATGTATGGGAATTCCAGTACTGATGCGAAAATTGAATAAAGTATGAGTTTCATTGAGCCTGATAGTTTGTATACACTCCCCAACCTGTGGCATGCATCTCATATTTTTCAAAGTACATAGAGAGATCTGTAGATTTATTCAAATATCTCACACAAGCAAAAACAGGTCTGCATCATTCTCGAATAAAGAGCATTAAAGAGATTTTTTATGCATAGTTTGAAGTGCAACATTAAATAGTATGAAATAGAACCAGTTGTCTGGAGGGGCTTTGTGAAACTGTGATATAAATTAAATCATTTACAATGTATTATTTTATTTAATAATTTGTGGGAAAATAATTGTATTAAAATATCATATGTATAACTAAAATAATCAGGTGGGTACAAAGGTTGGAAGCACATAAATTACCATAGATGACGACCAGAAACCTTGTGGTTATAACATGCTACTTTTTTTGAAAGTGGAAAAATGCATGAAAATTAAACATTCAATGTAATTCAAATAATACCATGGTATTACCATGCTACTGCATATGTTCAACAAAGCACATAGTCATACAATGGTAGCTGTTTTTGTAAGTGGTATACACAGTCCGAAGTATTTTAGACAATACCATGATATTACTGAATAAAGCAAATGGTAATGCCATGTACTTTTTGTACGGTTAAGTGGAATAAGCAACAAAAGTAACTTGTGCTGTATGTCATTTTTTATTAACTATATTAATATAATAGCCTACTCTGTTTACTTAAGTGTAACACCAGTTTTAAACCAAGATTCAAGTGCAGAACAGCTGGAACCACCGTTTCAATTCACCTGGTTTGATGTCACAAGTGAGCTGAACTCCCAGAGGAGCCCCACTCTCTGAAGCGGGATATCCAATGTCCGGAAATTCCCCCAAAAACTGAGCGGCTCTGTCTGCCACATGGATGAGGGGAGGCTGGCTGGTCCCGAGCACACATCCGTCTCCAGCACAGGGTTTCGGTCTGGGGTTCGGTCGTATCCTAAGGGGCAGACGACACTCAGTTCCTTTACATTCTCTGGTGTCGTTCATAACATGATCTGGTCTTTGAGGAGTAACACAATCTGCGCACACAGCACCAAAAACTCCAGCGACGCGCGTCTGGACGGTTTCCCTTGTCTTGTCTCCAGACCGCGCGCGCTGGGACAGAGGCGTTGCGTGATGTTCCGATGGAAAGCTGGAGGGAGCATGATGGTGATTTATTGATCTGCTCTGTGTTATCGGATTGTGCTGTCGCGGTGGTCTGGATGATCTGCCCACCGGGCAGTGTGATCCAGAGCAGGGTCTGGGGTCTCCAAAGTCCCCAGAGCGCGCAGAGCAGAACGTGCAAAATACACAAACCAGGAACAAAAGCGACTTTTTGGGTGGCGGCATTGTTTAATCATTTATCCACCTAAATAAAGAAAATAACAATTATGACTTGTGAGAAAATACGCGTTTAAAAGAGTATACTGACACTACACACCTACTAAAAGCACAGAAAGTCCTTTATCATTTAGTCCAGCCTGATCCGGAAGATAAGACGGTTTTCATTTTGTATGTATTATTCCGCAGTTAGACTCTTTTAACAGCAAGATGATTTTACCTGCAGCTGTCTTCTGTTGGAATGTCAGTGAAAATATAAACAGCAGGAGGTGAGCGTCTCTCCTCCACTGGAGTGTGTGTGTGAGCCACTCTAAACACTTCAGAAGCAGAATGGGCTGTGTCCGCAAAAATAGTGAGCTCCCTATCAAGTCAAAATTTTAGACATCATATGTAAGCGCAGCATTTTAGGAATCACGTTTGTACGTATTTTAAACATTACTGGTGCATCTGTGGCCAAATCAGACATGCACACATGCAAAACTTTAAAGCCTAAAATATACAATAACATACCTTTTGGGTAATGTTAGCAGCAAAACTTTTGTGACACAATCCATGTCATTCTGTTTCAGAGTGTTTAGATAGAAAGGTTCTGCTCACACATATATAATGCCTAAAACCAAAGCATGTTTGCTTTTTTACTCTGTGTGATACAGTAATTAAACTCAAATGTGCCGCATAAAAAGTCTAAAATCCTGCATGCATCTACAGCATCCGCATGTTTCTAAAATGATCAATAATTCTGCAAGCACCAATTAATGTCTCAAAACTGTATTTTTCAACTGTCTGCAAATCATGGCTAAAAATGTTGTCTAGTTAGGCAGCTCTCTAAGTTTCAGAATGCAGCCCTTATGTGGCATTCCAAAGCCTTAATTAGCATCGGGTTTCTCCAGCCCAAGTTTAACCCCTCACTCTCCCTGGCTTTCATCTGTTTTTCATCCTTGATGTTTATTTTCCCTTTTTCGTTTAGTGTGCTATGTTCGACAGTGTTCAGCTTGACACTTTTAACACCAAAAGCCTGAATTACACTTAACAATATCTCACTGAAAATGGTGGTCCAGATGGAATTAAAAAAAAAAGTTTTTCTTATTTTAAACTATTTCTTCCTATATAGTGATTTGACCACAGACAGGAATTCTGTTGGTGCTGTGGAAGTTTGTAATAGAGGCGTCATTGTGGGAAATGGAAAGTTGTGTTACGACCAGTGTCACCTTTGTTTGTGACCATGTCAGTATTTCTTTTAAAGATAGACAGGCATTTGATTGTTTAAACAGCTGTTGTCTGTCATTCAGAATCTGTCAGGCAGAAGAAAAAGTCTTAAAAGGTCAAAGTTTATTTGCTAGAGTTCAGCCGGCCATACTAGACACACATTTGGAGAGGAGAGACGGGAATCCAGAGCTCTTAATGACTGAAAACTAAAGAGCTTTCATTTGCATGTTCGCGGCTTCAGGATATTCTACGGTGCATTGGTTAATCCAAATACATATTTAAAGGCAAAATGAGATTATTGAGTTATTGTTGTCTATAATGTTATATATCCATCTTGAAATGTAGATAATCACCCAAAAATGAACCCTAAGCCATCAAATTGTTCCAAACTTGTATTTTTTTTTTCTTCTTCTTCTGACTTTTAACATTGTTTAAAATTCTTTTTTATTATTATTAATGGATGTTGTATTTACGATTACACAGCTGTTTGGATATTTTGAACAATTCTGCCACCATTCACACCCCTTTGAATGTTTAATCTCAGCTGATATGTGCTTTTGCTTGGGCACATGCTTAGTATCTGGATATAAAAATGTGAAGTTTGAGTTACTGAGACATTTTAATTAGGCTACAATGGATGGTTTAAGCTGTGAAATTTGTATTTCCTTTTATAATGGCTGTAATGAACCACCAGTGTGTCATAGTATTGAATAGTACAGACCTGGGTTAAACCAGAATAATGAGTCGACTGTGGCCTAATGGTTTTAAAAGACCATTTCCCCTCACACCCCACCAGATGGGCTTTTGAAGTCACTTGAGACCTAGTGTACTTACTCTGAAAAGTGCTGAAGTATGTCTGATCATTGTCAGATCAGGCCATGACTCATGAGCCATGCTGTCATTTTATGCCAAATAATTATTCTGCTTTCATTCTCTGCATAACATCTCTGATCTCTGCATATTTCTCACCGGATTCAGACGAGGCAATTTTTTCACTGGAGGAAGCAATATTAAAAACATCTTAATTATGGAATTGTTTCATACATTTATGGACTGGAGTGGTGTGGATTACTTGTGGATTATTGTGATGTTTTTATCAGATCTCATTCTGATGGCACCCATTCACTGCAAAGCATCAATAAGTGATGTAATGCACAATTTCTCTAAATTTGTTCTGTAAAGTTCATCTACATCTTGGATGGCCTGGGGATGAGTACATTTTCATTTCAACTATTCTTGTAGATGAGCGCATGTGTCTTTGTGGTTGGAATGAGTCACACAATCAGTAAGAACACACTGATATTAAACAGTATTTGTATAGTAAATCATTTTGTAGTCTCAGCAGTGCATGTTACATAGTTATTATTTCATGTTGTAGATGGTTCAACTTTAGTTTTGACATTTACCACAATTGCTTAGGTTTTTGTTGTTGTTGTTGTTTGCTTGTTTTTTTTTATCATGTCAGTAACTTTGTACAGACCAACAAAAACATCATGGCATTATTGTGGTTTACATGATGTCAAACATTTCTGGTCTCATATAGTTTGGTTTGTGCCACACAGTGTTTCTCAAAAAGGGTGGTCTATTTCTCCTACTTGAGCTGGTGGGGGCTTCTAAGGTAAAGTCATAGTGAGAATAAGAGCATATAAAAAAGTCATAATAACTGGTAGCAAATGGTAAGATTTGAATCCTCTTTTAAGAAAACTGTGGATGCAGTAGGTTTGTTGTTAGCCAACATTACTCTGAGCAGTGTTAAATAACTTGTTACTTAATTTACAGTAGGGTTAAATGTCCTGAAACTGTGTCTTTCTAGGACTTGTGCTAAACAAATGTAAGTTTGTATTGCCTTAATATAAATTCCCAAAGTGGCTTAATTGTCTGCATCTATCTACATCCAGCTGCTTCCAACTCAGCACAGCAACATGGACCTGAGATTGTTTGCTCAGCCACTTGAATGGAAAGAAACATTGTTTAGGCATGATTCAGTTAGACAGTCTATATTCTACAAGTTTAGCTTGAAAAAGTAATTGTGGAACAGATATATTTCTGACTCTATAAACCCCATGAAGTCAAGTTGAGAGTTTTGTGGCTTTTATTCCATTTCTTTTAATTATGAATCCATCTACATACATTTTTGGCATCTATAGTACTGTAGTGAAGAACCTTTATACATTGCATAAAACATTCTTTATAGTGGAAAAAAAGGCTGTTTCGATTGTTTTAAAGATGTTTTTTTTTTTTTTTTTGAGGAACTGTTCACTGAAAGGTTCTTTGGGGAACCAAAACTTGTTCATCTGTGGGATCGCTGTGAAATGAAGACAGGAACATGCTTTCCCAGATTCGATAGGAAATATGTCAACACTGGAGAAAACCCCATGAAATAAAGAGGTACATTTTCTTTCCAATGCTATTTCCCTAAAAAAAAAGTCCAAACGCACCGTTTTGTTTTTTTTTTTTTTGTCCTCCACACTGCAATAAATAATTTCAATTTGTGAATATTTTCTATGTGTTGTTCAATTCTGGCCCAGTATCCCGACACACTACACTCCATACACTATATGTTATAATGCAAATCTTAATAAATCAAACGAGCACGATGAGGAATAAAGCACAGCTTACACAGAAGCCCCTTTTCATCAATTGGAGAGCAAGTGATGTAGTGCTAAATTAAAAGTCTATTCTCACGAAGAAACAAACTCTTCTACATCATAGATGGTCAAAATTTTCATCTTGGGTGAATTATTTCTATAGCATTAAGAAGTTTTATAGTTGCATGCAATTGCTTCAAAAGCAAGCAGGTTTATAAAATGACATGGCTTTGTTTTATGTTGAAATGTTTCATTGCTGATAAAAAGCAGACATGTATAACAATGTCATTAATCATTAACAGGGAGAAATGCTTATCAATCATTGACCAATATGTAATCTACAGAGAAATAATAAACTGGTTGGCTTGTCTTGTACACAATCTCAGCTGTGCACTTGTATGCCGCTGTTTTTCTGCGTCAGATGGAATGCAGAGACAGGTTTAGACCTGAACTTCCGTGTCAGGCAGGAAGTGTTGGTGACTAAAATACGAGCGCGACAGCTCAGCACCCTGCTGCATGTGGGTTGGGTGGTGTCCACCGTTAAAACAGGAAAGAGAGGCATTTTACAGAACTTATTCATGACCCCATATCCTAGTTATTAGAACCGCCAAATCAACCAAGGTAAGTGATGTTTTTTCTCAAACAAATGTCAATTTTTAGGACTAGGTTCAGTGTGTTGTTGATTTTGTTCAAATACCTGTCACATCTGACACAGTTCTGTAGATTATTTTCATTAATGACTCATTTTAATGACTTGACAAATTTGTTTTAATGAAAACAAAAAGGACTTTAAATGCCAGACCAGTACCTGAATGTTGTACTGATGTTGTGAGTCGGTATATTTGACTATTGATTAGGGTCCAGACATAAAGATGACATGGGCAGATTTGCTTTTGAACAATATGTAGTTATAAACTGGACAGAAGGCACTGTGGAAAATAGCCCTAATTACTGACTCTTCTCTTCTGGCTGAATTAATTGTCAATTAATTCATTATAATATTGTTGTGAATGGTTACATGTTGCACTGTTGGACACAGCAAACAGTACAAATATCAGTACCATGTCAGTGTGATATTTGCTAATAGTTTTGGATTAACAGTAGTTTCATTGATCATTAAAGCTTCTCAAAACGTATTCCTAGTTTCACTGTGAATGAATCATCAGTGCACGTTATTCCAAATGTACAAATCTTTGTCTTTATATGTTTTAATCGAAATTTGATTATTTGAATAGTCCTCAACAATCCACTGAAACACCCACTTTACAGAATCCAAACAATTCCTGATGGATAAAATCATTGATTTGATTGAAATATGCCACAGTATGGAAGTAAAGTTGGGAATGTCATTTCATGTTGATTTAGAATGTTTTTTTTGCTGTTTGGCTTGCCCTCAGTTGTCCAGTATCTCTGTGAGTAATTATGTCCGTCTCATTTGGAGTAACACATGTTGTCAGGTCTCTAAAATAGCAAATAACAATAATTTGTACAATAGTGACTGAAGGAATTAGAATGTCGTCTACAAAATGCCATACAGAACAATGAGAACTGCATATGCATACATTTTAGCCTCAAAACAATACTTTTTTTTTGTCTCTGGCTCTACTTTTTTATGTTAAAGAGGTTTAGTGTTTCAAGCATAACAGCTCACAGGTTAAAGTATACAAGCACTGTGACAGGAATCACAGAACAGCACACCAGCTGAACTAAAACACTGTGCCCGAGTGTTTGATGAAGAAACAAACAGGAGACTGTTTTTCTATCAGGTTACCCCAAAGTCAACAGTCCGTCTGGGTCTGTAATGACTGTTTTCCCCCGACTAAAATAACTACTAAGGATTGATAGCATCTCAGTGATTTTAAAAAGCATTACTGCAGCAACATTATAGCTACTAGGCTACTCAGAGAACTGTGAAAATGAGCTGTTAAGATATTTTAACATAGTTCTTTCCCAAATCATGGAATGCTGCAAAACAGATGCGTTTATAGGTTTCCTTGTGTCTCAAAAGTGTACTTCTTTTTCAAAGTGGACTCACAATAAGCTAGTATGAGTTGCACACATTTATATCAGAAGTTTAAAGAGCTAAAGAGTTAATGAAATGAAACGTGTCCATCAACAAAATTCATAACTTTGTTACAGTTATCCTTCAAGGTAAGACCAGTTTGACTGCAGTAAAACTAAATAACTTCCTCGATATTTAATCCAAAGCACATGCAGTTGTGAAACAGATGGAAACATTGAGCTCATTTCTTTTCCAGACCTAAAATCCTGCATAGATGCCCTTGATATGGACTGTTATAGTTACCATAACACTTAACAAAACACATGAAAATGATTCTTGAAGTGTAAAAGATACTGGTTAATAGATTAATCAGTATCTTGATTGTCCTCATACGTGTCAGATAACCAAAGATGTACTCAAGGTTTCAACATAACTAATGCTGGGAAATTACATGATTTCATTTCTTCCTGTATTGATACCGCAAATCTATGTATCATAAATCTAACAAAAGACATTTGCTTATATTTTCATGAGAATATACTGATATTATAATAATGCCCGTGCTTATCATTTGTTTGGAAAATGACACGTATAAGAAGCACCGTATTGTGATGTTTGCGTAGAGATACAGTAGTGAGTGTCATCTGTTTCCGGTTGCTTTCAACATCTTGTGAGGGGAAGCGCTGTAACCACTTCCCCATGTGTAGCAGCACACAAACAGCTCTCTGATTGGCTGCACGGCAGTACTTCATTTAAACAAGAGGACGCAGCATTGTTTAACTCACAGGTGCAGGAGGTTAGTCTGACCCATATTAATTAAAGAGCTTGTTTTAGTTGGAGTATTAGCACAACTCATATTTGAATGAAGAATAACCTGTGTTCTATTGTTTTGTTCAAGTAAAATAAAAAATACTTTAAAAAATACTTAAATATATGCATTTATAATATAAAATATGATTTATTTATTTTTTTTCCAGAATGCAAAAAGATCTAGTAAACATTCTTAGATTAAAAAAGAAAAGAAAAAAAGAAACACAGTGAAGGATGGCTTGAGTCCCGTCTTCAGTGTCTATGGGATTTGCCCATTTTATCATTCAAGTAAAATGTTTCTCTTCTCAGACTGAAAAGTACGCTTTTTCTCAATAAGCCACATGAGGAATCATTCATGTCTGTGGCACAAACCATGCGATACAAGCTAGACGTCTATGTTTTAAAAGTGATTATGTGCATTCATTCAAAGCAGTTTCACAAACGAATTGCTGAATGTGGGAGATTAAGAGGGAAGTGGGCTAGAGTCGGGTATTTTGGATCAAGATTACAGATAATGTTTCTTTTATTGTAGTTGAAGCTGAAAACTCAGAAGTGAAGATAACAGATCCTTATTTAAACCGGCTCATATATTTTAACTGTGACAAAAGAAAAGTTTAATCTAAAACATGAATTGATTTATTCACTTACTGCCTCTCCAATGTCTACAGTAGAATGAGACAGAGACTGATCATACTTTCTGTAATATTGTACACGCAGGCAGTGCTGAGCGTTCATGAGCAGGATTCTGCATGTCTTGGCAAAGAACAAGTTATGCAAGCCATGCTTTTATCTATAGCCTCTGGATGGATATTGTGCAATGTTTAGCTTTGGGCAAGGTTTTTTGTTGTTGTTGTTTGTTTAGTTTTTTTACCCATGTGCACAGGTACTCCTCATTACTCTATATTGTATGTTACTCTATAAATGCACTCTGTATTACCAATCACATGCTGCTGTAACCATAAAAAAATGGCACCATCCAAATGACCAATTCTGCACAGCAATTACAAAACTACTTTTGTTGTCAGATTATGACAACACCAGTAGGACAAAAACTATTGTAACTTGTTAGATGGGAGGATGTTCAGCTGAGAATGCTGACTCACGTGTAGACTCAAATATAGTCAGGATGTTTGCATGCATGAATGTTCAGTGACGCTTCACATTATCACACTACAGGCTCATGAGACACATCGGTTTAACACATGGAGGAGAAAATAAAAGTGACAGTTTAATCTACATCAATCAGACGGTCATGCAAAAAGTTTCACAAGCCACCAGTTCAAGAGCCATGGGTTAGAACGATAACTTGCCAGTCTTTATTGCAAAATAAACACAGACAGTGCGATCAGGACCCAACATATAGTGGAGGTTGACCCTGTTCACTGTGAAGTTTACAAAGGTTTCCAGTATATTTATTAAAATGAACCCTGTCCTTCATAAGCCATAGTCGTGGCAACATGAGAAGTCACAAAATGATCAGCTTTTCTAATCTCCACTGATATAAAAAGAGAGAACACATGTAGTGATATGAAAGCAGCACAGTATGTTGCCATGGACAACGATGAAAGTGGCTATTATATACATACATATATATTTACAAACATATATATATATATATATATGTATATATATATATATATATAAATATAATCTAAATAAATTATGCATAATTTACAGTTTTTCAATAGTAAGTATGAAACAAGCATCCCCTTAAAGGGGTCATATGAGGCTTTTTTAAAGATCATTATTTTGTGTATTTGGTATAACAGAATAAGTTGACATGCTTTAATGATTCTATGCCCTGCCTCTCTCAAACGTGACATTTTCTATTAAGTCCCTCCTTCCGAAAGCACAGTCTGCTCTGATTGGCCAACTGACCCAGTGTGACCCATTGTGATTGGCCGAAAACCGCAAGAACTCATCGGAAATGTTATGCCCCATTCCATAATCGCGAGTTTCATCTTTTAAAATAAATGTAATCACAGTTAATAATGTCCTTAGTTTTACCATCAGTTCAAGCCCGAAAGAGGAACAGTCTCATGATAGACACAGTGATGAAGTCTCTCTCTTGCTCTCGCTCTCTTTCTCTCACACACACACGACGCGCAAAACTCAGTCAATAGCAAATACCTAAACTAAAAACAAAACATACTTACAGTAGCTGATTCAGAAGTGTCAGATTGTTGTAGCGAATCTGACTGACCTCCTCTCCTAGGTTCACGAAACGGTCGTCCATAAAATGCATTGCTGTTCTGTTGTAAGTAATCTTAAAGATTCCTAAATGCATCTACTTTCGGAAGGCCAAATAAAGTGGTTTTGCTTTTGCCTAGATACACACAGCAACTCCCTTCAACACTAACAGCGGTTACTGAAACCACATCTTCTTTCTTTGCGTGAACATTTGGGTGGCATTACGCGAATATTTCCACATCGTGACATAGACATGTGGAGGTGTGTTTGAATGAGGTGTTTTAGGGGGCGTGGCAGAGTCTTAACTTTGATAAAGAATATCTCTTTGGATTTGAGACTTTAGTCTTTGCAACTTCAGGGATCTTATTTATGCAGCTTGTAACACTCCAAAGAGAAAGAAAAACTTGAAATCACATCATATGACCTCTTTAAAATAAAGTTTTACCAAATATTTGACCTCTGAATGTAGTGACTGACCAAACAGGATCCATTATTCCAGAAAGTATTGCACATGGATATAATAAATAATAAATGAAATTACACTGAAAATGTGTGTGTTTACATTAAATGGTCAGAATGCATTTTGTTAAAACTAGGCCTGTGTTCATACCTCAAGTTCTGTGTTGAGTTTCTGTGCTGAACTCTATTGCGAACAATTCAATTCTAACAGTTCTATTGCGAAACTTGTTCTAAAGATGTTAAATTCTCATCTCCCAAATATTCCTGTTGTAGATGGATGACATTGATGCCATGTTCAGTGACATGATGCAGGAGATGGATCTCCTAACGCAGGTATGTTACTCATATCCTCAAGAAGGGAAACTGGCTAATCAGTGCAATGTGTGCCTTTGTGTGCTTTTAAGTAAAAACGGTATGGAACCACTTCATAAAAAGATATATGTCTAACATTTTTGTCAATAGAACACAGCAATTATATCCCATTCAAAAGGTTCAGGTTGGATATACGATTCATTGAAAATGTGGTTATTTTCTTCTTGCAGTATGAATTAGAGATGGTATAAGTCAGATGCTAACAGTATGAGCACAAAATATGAAACAAAAGTAGGAAGCACATATATTGAGCCTAATATGCATATCACATTTGTACATCAATAAGATTATAGTTCCTGTGCTGTTTGTTCTGTAGTTTACAAAAAAACAGTAAAAAACATAGCTTCAATATTTGTCTTTCATATGACTTGTTCCGCATTTGTCTTTTCACAGAGTTTTGAAGCAGAAATAGAGTCTGCGCCTTTGCCTAAACCTTCCTCCATTCCTGACCCTCAGGAAATGAACTTTTCCATTGGTTTCACAGATCTGAATGGTAAACAATATTTCAGCCTAATATTTTTCACAAGTGTCCGCTGTTTACCAAGATATTTCATCAAAAAAGGCTCTATTCATCGAGTGTTGCTTTTAGGAGGAAATTTGTGATTAATTAACCATAAAATTGCTTGAAATTATGTCTGAGGGCGGCTCAAAGATGCACAGATGGAGCTGTTTGAAGTGGAGAAAGTTTGTCTGCAGTCAAAGCTATACTCGTTCAAAAATGTATTATTTTATGAATTCCTTCCTCATTTCTTGATGTCAACGAGCTCCGCACATGACATTAATAAATTTCACAAATTAAGAACTTACTAATTTTTTATCTTTATTTTTTTACTTGTAAACCCAAAACTTTTTAATTTGAGGCCAGTCATGATTGACTGGCTCATTTGGTGGGAAATTGTTTATTTGTGGCCACAATATCCAACATAATCTCATGGAAATTGTAAATAAATTGTAAAATATTTACAAATGTGCAAGCGCAAGGATGGGGGTTCAAATCCCAAGGAACACATGCTAGGAGAAAATTGTTAGACTGAATGCAATGTAAGTGTCTGCTAAAATGCATACATTTTAATTAACTGGTGGGTTATTTGTATGTTCATACTTTGTATATCCTTTATATATTTTCATATGTTCTAATTAAGTCTAGGTGATGGGGTTGGGTGGACCTTCATGCTTATTATTAATCCTTTGTTTTTTTATCATGCTTAAGAAATTCATATGAAATAGCACACCACTCCCAATGTGACATTTATTTAATATTTTTTTTACATTGTGACCTCTAAAGCATCTCTGCATGATCTGGAAGACAATGACTTGGACGCCTTGATGGCTGATCTGGTGGCAGATATCAGTGCCACAGAAGAAAAGTTTGCCACAGACAGAGATACGTTTAGGGGGTCAGCTCCAGTTGCCTCAATACCCTCTCAGTCTCAGAGTAATTTTAGCCTCCTAGCATCAGCTGACACCTCCAGACCTGCAACTTCCTTCAACTCCATTGCAGCTCAGCCCCCACCACCCACCTCCAAACCATCAAAAGTAAGTATCATTCTGAATGGTATGCACACCCTCAGGCCTCATGCGGTTAACACGTACATAGTTGAAGGTTACAGGGTTTATTTTAACATAACCAGGCCAAATGTGTGTGAATATAATGGAATTTAAGTAAAGCCAACAAACTGCAATAACTTTTTGAAGTATGAACCTTATGAATGTCTACAATATCCATTTCTACTCAGTACATAAAAAGAAGCTTAACCATAAAATGTAATTATCCTCATGAGTGCAATGTTAGCTGAGCTGGATATTCATTGAATGTTATTTTCTGTCTAGACCAGTGCTTGGCAGAATGTACAGCAGGAGATATCCAGACGGTTTTATAATGCAGATCAGCTCTGTTTTAAAACCTTAAGTGAGATGCCTACCCAACAAGCACTTGAAAGCATTTCAGATGTACTTGTTCTTCACCGATGTGAAGGCTGTTCTACAAGTTGGGCAGCATAATTGTATTGCATTCTGAGAAGGATAGCATTACGTACATCTTTCTTTGGATCCCAGAATGCCTGCTGATATTTTGGAATATAGGCTATTGAACAAACTTGAAAATATTTGTATTTAATTCAAATTAATCACATTACTAGCTTAATTTCTGTTAAAATTCTCTGACCTCAGACTGCAAGACCAGACAACACTATACCATCTTCCTATGTCATTTTTATATTTAATCTCCAGAGAGTCGTAAATAAACCTTGCATTTCCCATATACAGAGCCCTTTAATGTCACACTGACCACATGACACCACACACATCATTTTTTTTCTCCTCAGGAAGAACTAGAGGAACAGATGAAAGCAGATAAGATCAAGCTTGCTTTGGAGAAGCTAAAGGAGGCCAAAGTGAAAAAGGTGAGAGATAAAGTCGTTTGAATCATTTTTCCGTCTTGAATGGACCTGAATGACGTCGAGTATATTATTTATTGCAGTTAGGCACTCCTCATGATGATTCATGCTGGCTTTGGATATTCTAAAACGAGCCTGTCCTCCAACAAAAACGACCATATAGGTCGTTTGTGCAAGCACCTTATTACGACCTATATTTACGTTTTAAAGTTAAGTGGCCTCGGGCGTAAAAATAATGACAGTATCGTGTTGCGTCTGTCGTCATGAAATGACGTATAACGTCATTACCAGTCAAAAACGCAATGTGTGGACTTTTTACACCGATCTCACAGTAATTCGCACATATTTTACTAGGTGGCTTATTCATTCGAATGAACGCATCTAACCCCACCCCTAAACCTAGCCCTCACAGAAATCATGCTAAATTATGATTTATTGAGCATATACTTTTTATGTGCACGTCCCTTCTCTGGGATCAAACCCATGATAGCATGATTACATATCAAGGTATAACGCAATAACCTACCAACTGAGCTACACGAAACGCAAATCAGAGAGCAAATAAAAGAGTGCAAAACATTAATATGAAAACGACCTATTGCCGATAGGGGCGCAATTGTAGTATACGCTCTGATGGGTCGTATTTCAGGGATTTGGACAAACAACCTATATGAGCGTATTGATTGGAGGACAGGTTGTGTAAAACAGCTGGAGACCTTCACAGCATTGAGAGTTGCTGTAGGGTAGAAAATGCTGACTGCATTGGGTGAACTAGTTGAGAGGACATCCACCACACTGATCCATTTCTAAGAGAGTAATAACATCAGTCAGATCAGGGCATTCTGGAGCATGCCTGCACCCAGCTGATCGCTCTGACATCTTCCCTCTCTTGGAAAGCCAAAGGAGGCGTTATGTACTGTAGGACGTCCCTTTAGAAAAATCACAAACAACATCTGCTTAATCTAAAGCGTCTCCCCAAGACCTTAGAATAAGTTAAAAGAAACTGGAGATTTGCACCAACACAAAACACACCATTTGCTAGCATTTGTTGGAGTTTCCCATTTCAGATGCAAAATTTATAGAAGAAGAGCATTTAAATAAACGTACCATGATTTCCTTATGTTTGAAGAAGTCAATTTACTTTTTGGTAGTAAATTGAAGTAAAAAGACCTTCAGACTTTAAGTAGGTACCTTATAAGTAACATCAGCCAATCAGCAAACAAAACGTATTCTCACTAATTGATTGTTTAGGGCTCTCAGTTTAATATTGTGCCTGGATGCTAAGTTCACTGGATGCACAGCCAAGTCACAGACAGTAAACTCAATTAATACATGGTTTCCCCATTATATTTCTTGCATACTCCATGCTCTTGCTATACCACAATAGGACATGGATCTGGAAAGTTTGGTTTGATGTGTGCTGTGTAACATGGTGTTAGAATACTGCAAATCACATTCTTTTGTAAATAGTTCCAATGTTTCATCTTGTCTTGTCTCTTCATAATCTCTAGTGTAAACTTACCTTAGCAAATGCCCTCCAACAACACCTCAATGTTCTCCTTCTCTGAACATCCACTAGGGGCAGTGCTGCCCTGGTTGAGAAATGCGGTCTTGGTCTTGATTTAGACTCTATACTTTTCAGGTCTTGAATCAGACTTTATTCAGGCCTCTGTCTTGACTCTGACTCAGCCTTCTTTAGGGTCTCTGCCTGGACTTGGACTCGACCCTTTGTCAGGTTTCTGTTTACACAGCGTTTTTAGCAAAAAAATGGGAAACCTAGTTTATGAATGAAAACGCTACAGTTATTGTTTCCATGCGAACACCCAATATGGGAATCTTTGAAAACTGTGATGTCATGCATGTGCATAGTATGTGTTAGGTATGTAGACATGCGCAGTACGTGTCGATTTTAAAGACAGGCGCGCACAAACATACACAACAATGGCAGAGTATATGGTTGTTGCTGCTCAAGAGTTTGCTAATGCTTCTTCAGCAAAGTGTGGATTTACTTCACCAAAATTACAACTAACAGCGGAGACGCATCATATACATCATATAATCGTCAGTTCCCTATAGGTACTGTTTACTAACAAGTGACAGTGCCAACTACTGGCCTGGTAAAGGTAATAGTGTTTTTGGCCATTTTCGCGGATATGTCTAAACGCCAATCATTTTGAAAACGTTGTCCTGTATACACAAACCTTTTTAAAATGCAAGGGTAAAACTTTTCAATTTTTGACTACATGTTTGTCATGTAAATGTAGCCTCAGACTTGACCCACGTCAGGTCTTTGTTTTAACTCGGGCTCAAACATCTTCAGTTTTTGTCTTTACTCAAGACTCAATACATTTCAGCTCTCAGTCTTGACTTAGGCTGAACCATCTTCGGGTCTCAGTTTTTACTCTGACACCACTGTCTTCAGACCTCTGCTTTGACTCAGACATAACACTTCAGATCTCTATCTTAAATTGAACTCAGTCATCTTCAGGTCTTAGGCTGGTTGACTCGGTCTAAACCTTTTTCAGGTTGATGTCTTGACTCTAACTCAACATTTTTCAAGTATGTGTCTTGACACAGACTCAATTGTCTCTTTAGATTTATGCTTGATTCGGACTCAGCAATTTTTAGGTCATGGTCTAGAATTGGACTTGACCATCTTCAGGTCTCGGTCTTGACTCAAGACTCATCCAACTTTTGGTCTCATTTTTGATTCAGACTTGCATGAGCTGATCTCAACTAAATAACTGTCCAAAATTATCATGGAAATGTATAGATCCATAATCATACTATCAACAATTGCATAAGTTAGGTGTATTTTTTTAGATCCATAATCGTACCATCATCAACTGTCAACAATTGCATAGGTTATGTGTATTTTTGTGTCTCGTAAAGTATCATGATAAAGTATCATGAAGAAGAAAAGGCTCTTGAGCAATAAAAGAGCAAGCTTTGAGTAGTCATTGTTTGCAATAATAAGGCTCAGACTGCAGGATGGATTAACAGTCTGGTTTCTTATTATTCTGGTTTATAGGTTACATGACCCACACTGAATTAATGCCTCCACTTAGTGATCTAAAGTTGGTTACTCAAAGTGGTTTATCCAGTGTGCAGTATATGTTGTAACAGTGATTGCAGCAAGAACATAGTTAAAGTTGCAATGATAACTGAAACAATGTGGTGATTCCAAAACATAACTACAATCAAAATGAAACCATTCTGAATGCACTGATCTACACTTTTAGCATGATTGTTGATATTCAAATTTCTCGCACCATTGCAGACTAGGGCTGTCAAAATTGCTCAAAATTGACATTCGAATATTCCCTCTAAAATACACGAATATTCGAACTATTCGAACATCTGGTTGCGCATGTTGTCAATGACGCGCATTACGTCAATAACAGGCAAAAATAATAAAAAGAGACATAACTACTTGTATAGATAGTCTATTTAAGTTTAAACGTATATGACAACGTATTACCTACACAAAAACAAGGAAATCAACTAATGGCCAAGACTGTAGACCTCACGCTCTCTCACCCTCACGTTCTCTGCGCATAATGGTTTAAATGAACAAACAAATTTTTGTGCAAGCAATTTAAGGTCGCGACTGTTGTCCCAAATATAGCAGGCTTCATTCAGTGATTGAAACAAATATTATTAATTGAAGTTTTACAGCATATAGAACTGACATTGAATGCTCCGAGCGAGCTGTGCTGTGGTAAACATGGAACTTTTCCTTGACATGAAACGATAAATAATCAAACCTCGGATCCATTGCTTGAAAGAACTCCCCGAAGCGTGCCCCATCCGCGATACTGATCGATCTCGTGTACTTAAAAATTAACTTAATTATTTTATCCGTTATGGCCTCTTGTCATGTTGCAGACAAAGTGCTTGCGGCGGGCGATGCAAAGTAACGTTAAGTGTCAAGACGTGACTGTTTAGCTGGAGTTCCACACATTATGCCATGCTCATTTGGGTGCACATTTTTGAGATGTGACCTCATGTTGCTAGTTGTCGAATGGTATGCTAACTGTATCTTAAATAGCTTGCATACAAAATCTCGCGGGTCAACAATTTTACCTCATTTTCTCTGTTGCGGTCGAGTTGGGCTCTGCACTTGCTGGCATCTTCCATGAAGACGCGTCAACTTTCAGCAGTGATGCTGTTCCAGACAGTGCGACTCCTGTGAGGCTGTGACCTGTCCCTGAACCCTCAGGCGCGCTAGCGCGCCCACTCGCAAAAAAGAATTTGAATATTAATTTTCACCTTCGAAATTCGTTTTTTTAAAACTATTGGAATACATATTCGAATTTAAAATATTCGTTGACAGCCCTATTGCAGACCCAGTAGTTCCCTTTAAATGTATTGTCATTCCCATGCTTCCCATGTATTTCACAGAAAATGTATATATCTATAAAACCATGTACATTATATATCCGTCTTCCAAACATCTGTGTATAGGCTCTGTTAAAAAGACAAGCACAGCTTGTCACCAGTATGTGCTTATGTCTGGCTCCTACCAAGCTCCTTAACATATTTCAATTAAATTTTGTTGAGCCAGAATTCCACTTTGGTTCACTTTGCAGAATATTCTGACCAAGAACTTCTAAACTTGGTGACATCTTATGACCAACATAAACTGTAAAGCATTCAAAGGTTCCAAATGCAGATGCAAATCACCACAAAAAACAAACAACATGCAGTTATGCTGTAAACTACATTTCGTTTAACCTTGTTATTTATGGTTTGTTGTGTAGCTGGTCGTGAAAGTGGAGTTAACGGATGGCAGCTCAAAGACTCTGATGGTAGACGAGAGACAAACAGTCAGAGATGTGATGGACAACCTGTTTGAGAAGACACATTGTGACTGCAATGTGGATTGGTCTGTGTGCGAGACCAACCCTGACTTACAGACTGGTGAGTATCATCCGGGTACACACAGACCTGCATGTCCATTCACTTGACATTAGCTTTCGCGATGATTTCAGATGATGAAGTATGTTTTTACTGGCGTGCTGACAGCCAGGCTGCAGTGAGCTCAGAGTACAGAGCTGACCTTCCACTATACACATTCACTCTTATTCACCAAACAACAGGTGGGTTTAATTTACTGCCCCAGACACTGTCACTCAACCTCTCATGAGGAAATACAGTCCTTATGATCAAAATCCCCAATTTCTCTTTCTCCATCTGTTGCAAGGCTTCATCTGCAGCAATTACCATATGTTTGCTTTCTGGCTGCCAAATTTTAGATGAATAGACTGGATTTATCTTGTGTTATTCCATTCGTTCTTGTCCCTAGAGAAAAAGAAGTGCACCTGTGGTGTACTTTAAAACATAAAAATACATTTAAAAACAAAACGGTACTTGCAGATAATATATTAATTGAATAAAAATGCCACGTAAGTGTACGTAAACATTCACTCAACATAGTCTTGAAAGTTTAATTGCAAGTATATACTTTTAACATTTCATATACACTACAAGTGCACATTTAGTGCACTTATTTTTCACAAGAGAAAACACATGGAATGGTGGAAACCAAATGTTATAGTTTAACTATTTGCACTACAAAAAATTGACCTCTTTGTTTTCAAAAGTATTTGTCCCTTATGCTGCTTTATATTGGTATCTCTCACTGAAAATGAACTGTCAATGCAATCTTACCCAAAATAATGTAACTAACCAACTGTGTTAAAGATCTTTGCTAGGTTCATTTTAGACAAACATGATGATATTTCATACTCTATTGGCATTTCTTGCTTTCTAAATATACAGCTCTTCACCAACATCTACTCCCATTTATTAAGAGTACTTTCATCGAGCTGAGGGACACAGGAAATCATACATATGCTCAGGGAAAATAGCTTCCATGTTATGCCTGTGAAGCAGACTCACATGGGTGTAATGCCAGTAACCACATCAAACATCAGACCACCCATAAGATCTCTTCATTCCAGTTTTTAATCAGTATATGTGATATTCAACTGAGAATCTGGGAGGTTGCAGACAGTATATATATATATATATATATATATATATATATATATATATATATATACCACAGTGTCTGGGTTGGCACCAATGCACAGGAAAAACCCAGCATATGGTTAATGACTTAATGATAATCATTTTGGTAACACTTTAGAATAAGGAACAAACATATTCACTATTAATAAATAGTTTTCCCTCAATAAACTCCTAATTTGCTGCATGCTTATTGTAAGTAAGGTAGTTGTTTGTAATAGTTATGTTTAGGTATTGATTTGGGTTAGAGGATCTAGAATTATTGTGCAGAATAAGGTATTAATGTGTGCTTTCCAAATACTAATAAACAGCCAGTATGCTAATATGCATGCTAATCAGCAACAAATTAATTGTGTTCCCTTATCTAAAGTGCTACCATCATTATTTCTGAAACTATTTTTTCAGGGGATCTTTCGGCTTCATTCCAGTAAATAAGCCAAAGGCATGTTAAGTTAACCGTTTAAAAAAAGAAAACAGCTTACACCAGTTACTTTCAGAGGAAGTTTGAGCTTGCTGTTTACTTTCATGCTGTGTACTTCTCATGCTCAACAAAATGTGTGTTTGTGCAATTAATGTTAAACATCATTTACCATCAGTGCTTGCAGAGCTGCAAGGTAAATCTAATATCATGGGCTTGGATTTATTTATTTTTATTTATGAATGTTTGTTTTAAATATTTGATCTCACTTTATATTAGGTGGCTTTAACTACTATGTACTTGCATCAAAAATGAAGTGCAATGTACTTAATGTGTTCATATTGTTTTGCAAAATATAGTCTTTTGCTGCTATTGAGGTGGGACACAGGTAAGGTTTGGCACAGGTTTGGTGGTATGGGTAGGTTTAAGGTGTAAGGGATGGGGTCAAGTGTGTGATTATGAATGCAATTACATAAATTTATTACAGATTTATCAAATCATTAATTTCAATTTTTAGTAGTTAAGGACACCTAATATAAAGTGGGACCAAATATTTCAAGTTTCTGTGGATAAAAGTGTTTGTCAAATGAATCTTTACAGATCTTAAGTTTTAGGGGATGGTATTGATTATCAATATTTAGTTATAAAAATGACATTTGAACTGAGTTTGAACTTTCCACAGAACGAGGGTTTGAGGACCATGAGAACCTTGTGGAGCCTCTTTCTACATGGACAAGGGACACGGAAAACAAAGTGCTTTTTCAGGAGAAAAAAGACAAGTATGAAGTGTTCAGAAACCCTCAGGCAAGTGTTTGGACAGCTATTTGTGCTTCTCGATTATACAAGTTAAATGACTAATAAATAGCTTATACTTTAGGGACCAGTTCTCACAATTATCAGACTGTTTATTTGTACTTATAAAGCACATATTAATGCCTTGTTTTGCACGACTCTTCTACATCCCTTAATCTTACCACAGACCTAAACTTAGGAGCTACGGAGGCAAACGTCGTAGTTAATCGTGAGAATTGGTCACTAAAGTGTGACCAATAAATACTATAAAAGTGTTAAAAATAATGGATACTTTTCCCTCTCCTTTGCTTGGAATAACTGTTACATTTCTAACACTAAAACAACTTCTCTATTTCTTGTGCCCTGTAAGTCCACTGAAAATGGAACAGAAATTAGGAAAGCAGTTCATCTCAGCACATTGAGAGGTTTCTCTAATGGTAGAAATCTAGAAGTGGCCATTTGTGTAGAAAGATCTGTCTTTAAAGGTGCCTCGTGGTGATGTACATGAATACTTGATGATCAACTATTGCAGTTCGGCTGAATGCTAATCCATATCAAGTCAATTCCGATTTCTTTTACAGAATTTTTATTTGTGGAAAAAGGATAAGAAATCTCTAACCGACATGAAAGAGAAGGACAAAGAACAGCTTCTGGAGGTGCGTCTGGCTTTAACTTTGATAGAATTGAGAGGCTTTATCTAAAGATACAGATGAAGACATAGTCTGATCCAATTTCGACATAACTTTCTCACCCTCATGTCATTCCAGTGTGTGTTCTGCAGAAATGTATATGGAACCACATGAGTGTTAGCCCATGATCGAAGTCTTCATGTCTGTTTTTGCATTTCTGGGTTTAGGAGAACTTCTGTGGAGCGTCCGTAATTGTGCCCGATTTGGAGGCTGTTCTGTATCTGAAGGAGGATGGCAAGAAATCGTGGAAACAGCGCTACTTCCTGCTGCGGGCCTCTGGATTGTATTACTCACCCAAAGGCAAGACAAAGGTCAGCTCAGGCAATCCAGACAGTAATACATACAGTGTATTTTGACCAGACATGAAGTTCAGAAAAATTTAACTCAATGTACATTGCATTGCCACAGTACTAAATAGTGCTGTCAACCGATTAATCGCATCCAGAATATTTTTGTTTGCATAATAAAAGTGTTTTCTCTTTGTATATTTATTATGAATATACAAATACACACACATGCATTTATACATTTCATTTTTATATATTAAGTATATTTATAATATAAATTATATCAACATAGATAGCCTAAATACATGTAAATACTTTCAAAATGTATGCTGTATGTGTTTGTATTTATATATACATAATAAAAATACACAAACACATAATTAATGCATCAAAAACATTTATTTTTAGATGCGATTAATCGCGATTAATCGTTTGACAGCACTAGTCCTAAATAATAACTGGCTTGGGGAAAAGGACAAGTAACTACATTTTGATGAGTTATGGGTTTTTCTTTGTCTTCACCAGGCTTCACGGGATCTTGTGTGCTTGGTTCAGTTTGACAATGTGAACGTCTACTACTGCAAAGAATACAGAATCAAATACAAAGCACCAACAGACCACTGCTTCATTCTTAAGGTACGGTTTCAGCCCATGGTTTTGAAAAAGAAACACATCTAATTGAATTGAATGTGCACTTTTAATGTACTTGAAATCTTGAAACATATACATACAGTACACACACACGCATTCCAGGTTAAAATAATTTTTAGTATATTAAGTACAAAATCTGTGCACGGAAATGGAACACTTTAAGTACATTATGGAATTGTACTTATTTTATAACCTGGGATATATAATAATATAAATATATATGCATAACAAAAGAGGGTGTTTAAGTGTACATAAAGACAGTACACATTCTTTCAATAATCTTTTGTTGTGCTTTAAAGATGTACACTTATTTTGATGTGTTTACTAACACACTAAACTTAAAGCACATGTAAAGTACTTGACTATGAATGTAGTGTTATAGTTGATGTTACATTTAGGGCCCTATCATACAGCCCATGTAATGTGGCAGAACGGAAGTGTTTTGGTTAGTTTCAGCCAGACGTAATTCTCATTTGCCTGTCTTGCTCCGCATTGTTTAAATATGCATTTGCGCCCATTTATGCGCCCATGGGTGTGCTGGTCTAAAAAAGAGGTGAGTTTAGAGGCATTGTTGGTGCGTTGCTATTTTGAGAAACTAAAAAAATAGACTGCACCATAGATCAACTCAAACTTGGTCTAAAGTCTGGCGCAATATTTTTCTTTATTTCTTTATTTTCTATAGGCAGGTGCACAACACACGCACACTTTGCTTATTACACCCACAGGGACGAAGCACACAAATAATTTTTGAAAAAATTCAATCCGCCATGTAATAGCAAACCCACCATGACGCGAGTGCAAGGGGATGGGAAAGGGGACTCTGATTGGTTTATTACACGTTAAGCCCAAAAATGTTATCTAGCAAAAGTGGATTTTGGACATGCCCTGAGTGGACCTGCGCCGTGGGCTTTAGACCATGTGCTTAGATCGCTAAAATAGGGCCCTTAATGTTAATATATGTAAATATACTAAACTGCTACAGTATGATTAAAATGTGTAATGACAAATATATTTAAATACAAATGTGATGCAATATGTGTTTTATATATGTATATATATATATATATATATATATATATATATATATATATACACTTTAAAATGTGTGCTTTTTCACAAAGGCATACAGATGTTTTCTTAAAAAATGCATGTGTTGTGATGATTTGCAGCATTTCTTAATATGCATGTGTTGTGATGATTTGCAGCGTTTCGATATGTGTTGTGATGATTTGCAGCATTTCTTAATATGCATGTGTTGTGATGATTTGCATCGCGTTTCGTTATATGTATGTGTTGTGATGATTTGCAACACTTGTGTTGTCAAACTGATGAAGATGTTTTCTTCATTTGCTGATGTTTTTTTCAATTTGCATGTGTTTTCTTAAGTTGCAGCGTGTTGAGCTTTCTCGGCCACCGTAGTTTTCATATTCAAAAGTCAAGTTTTAAAATAATTTTCTTCCCAACAGACAGTCTGCAACCCTGAATTTATTTTAAATGTTGAAAATGATGAATTCCCTAAATGTTATGTAAACACAAATGTAGTTTTGAATGAACAGATCTCTGCATTACCAGTGCCTGTGTATAATAAGTTCGTTTTGCAACACTTACACTTAAGTTCTCAACTATATTAACAGAGTTCACAGAGTGATATATTTGTACAGTAGTTAGTTCCTGATTTATTACACATGTGTAAAAAGAAGCAAAGGTAGATGTTCCAAGCCTAATATGGTCTTTTGTTTTCAGTGTTTGTTTAGAGCAGCAATAGTAAGAGTAATAACACAGAGAAGCTTCAAAAATCTCATATTTTTAAGGAATGTGGTCATTTTTGTTTACACAAATTGTGTTGATGTTTGTTTATAAGGTAGATCTATTTTAAAGTAGTTTTAATTGCAATAAATAAATAAACACTCCCCTTTCTATAAAATACACTGAATTGTGACACTGGACAATTTTAAAACCAAAGCAGAACTTTTCATAGACATGGACATTAGCAGTAGAAACATGAGGAAGAACTAGGGTGGTGGTACTTGTTTTCCTGTTGTTTTTCCAGAGTCTAAACTGAGATTTTAGCAGTGTTTACTAACTTGAACATTCTGTGAGTACTGCAAAGAAATTATGCTTCTTGGACTTTGGTCCCTAAAGCAAATCCTTGTTTTAAAATGCTGTTCTATCAGCAGTAGTAATGGACATGAAAGCAGACATGAAAGACGTGAGGCTTATAGCACCAGAAGCTGTAAATCACATCCCTCTTAAAGCTTCCATTTCCCCCTGAGATAACAAGAAGGAGTGGTGCAATGGTATGACTGGGTCAGAGGTTTGAAGATGACCTTACTGCAACCCTTCAAATTGCTCCACTGGTCCAAAACTACGTATCTGAATGAAATTCCTATTTAATTACTAACCTAGTAGTAATGGCAGACCAACCAGTGTTAAGGGGCAACCTCAGCTTTTCAAGTCATGTGCCATAATAACAAGGATCTTTAGGTGCTTCCGGCAGTAGGGCATTTATCTGATATTTACGCACCATAAATCAGCTGGGTTCTCTTTTATACATGTCCGCTAAAAGACACTTAAGCTGGTGGGTGTAACTTCCAAACCCTGGGCTGCTAAACATAAACTGTGCAATAATTATTTTAAGGTGTGTCTCCTGTATTCCTACTGCTTAAATATAAAATAAGTAACTAAATGACTACCCACAAAGATAAAAGCTAATGTGTTGCATTTAAACTTCCAGAATCCAGGAAGTGGATGGGGGAAGCATCTTTTCCTGTTTAGTGAGCATGGATGAGAGCTGACATTAGCTGTCGCAACACAAAACATAAAGGGATAGGGGTTTGAAACTTATCTATAGAGACAGATGAACGTCTGGCTATATTGCAATATTACATTTATCATAAAATACATTTTTTAATTCATATTTTTTTTATTGAAGCTAAATTGCTTTTAGATATATCTTACATACATTCAAAAAATCAGATATAGGTTCTAAAAATATATCAGAAAATACAAACTGAGTGTCTTCAACATAATAATAATAATAATGATATTAATAATAATGGCATGTTTCCTGAAGATACTACCTAGAGGAGGTACATATAACGAGAACTACAGAGGGCCTAAAAGCAAGCCCTGTGGCACTCACCACTACCCTTTGTATATTTGGTTCACACAGGATGGGATCTCAGGCCTTTCCAAATGGATATTTTATTATTTTAGTCTATGGTCTAGTAGCCTACTACAAGTAGTGAATGTTCAAAACTTTGTGTGTGTGTGTGTGTACAGACAGTTTTCAGAGCCTGTCTGTAATTAAAGTCTTTGAACACAATTTAAAATACCTCAAACTAACTTTTCTCCAGTCTACACTGTTATATTGTGTGAATTTCTCCTAAGAATATGAATAAGTAGTGAAAGTGTGACTATTGCTTAATTGTTTTTCTAATTTTAAACAAGTCAAAGAGACAATATCACTGGCTACAGATTATTTTTGGACAAAATAATGATAACTTCACTTTTGAATAAAAAAGCTATTTTACCAACATCAATCCACAGGAGACAAAAAAATACCTTCCTATATATATGATTCTAACAATACCAGGTCCACTGACATGCTAAACTCTTGCCAAGGAAGCATGACAAATCATCACATTTTTTGTAATACTTTCCAAGGGTGTTTCAGGCTATGTCTAAGTTAGGAGTGTCTGTGTTTTATGTTAGTCAAGCAATTGGGAAATAAAATGCAAACACATGATAAAATGCAATACATGATGTAGATCCTAGCAATAAACCTAGCAAACTCAGACTGTGCTCCAACAGAAAAGGACATGCATTATTTACACAACTTGTGCAATAATGCAACATCATCAAGTACAACACTGTCTCTGCCTCTTTTAGCGATTTAGGACTAATCCTAATGTATGGCATTAGAGGGGTGATGGAAATCAAAATTGTGATTTTATTGTGCCATCTACTGTCTCTGCTATGCAACTACAGTTCAGTAATAATATTAATACCCTTAATAATTTGTTACCAAACCAAAGAGAAAAACACAAACAACAAAGTGTATTTTCAGGAAACTGTACAATGATCATCAGGGAATTTTGTGGAATGTAATAGGGAATACAACCAAATGCAGTGTTATTAGGTATCACAGCCTTTATATCAGAGTACAGAGTGGTTGATATGGTTACTGTGATCTGTTTTTCAGCATCCTCAGATTCAGAAAGAATCACAATACATCAAGTATCTGTGTTGTGATGATGAGAGGTCCATGACTCTGTGGGTGACTGGAATACGTATTGCAAAGGTGAGTGGAAACCAAGCCATAGAGCATACATTTGTAAATATTTATAAAGTAGATAATGATAAATCAAAAGAAGACATGAAGCATTGGAATTATAATTCTAGTTTACAATACAAATATGTACACTGTAAACTTTAGCTACTGTATGTTGTGTCCGGTTCTATCGTTGAACTTTGTCTTGGGCATTAAAGGAATAGTTCACCCCAAAAAAAAAATTATTTCCTCATTCTCAAGTTGTTCCAAAACTAGATATTTTGAAGAATCCTGGTAACTGAACATTTGCTGGTACCCATTGGCTACAAGCATCTATTTGGTTACCAACATTCCAAATATCTTATTTTGTGTTCAACAGAAGACAGAAACTTGGAACAACTTGACATTCAGTAAATGATGACAGAACTTTCATTTTGGGGAGAACTATCCCTTTAAGTCCTTCTACTATTAACAGTCTTGTTTTGTCATGATTTCTTTCATAGTATGGTAAGCAGTTATATGACAACTACAAGGCTGCTGTGAGGAAAGCTGCAGGCTCTGCGACCTGGGCTAACCGCACTATCCAGACCTCCTCCAGTGCATCGACACCCTCCCCTACACCTAAAGGTACAGATAATTGAGCTTGACAGATCATCATAAAATGAATCATTGATCTTGCTATATTAACATGTTAAAATGATTCTGAGGACATTTAGAAAGGCTTGTATGTATCTTTCAGCCAAAGCTGCAAATGGACATGCTCCTCAGCCTGCAGTGGAGACCAAGGTACCTCTCAATCTATCAGATGTTTTAGTAACAGAGAACATGGTTAAAAATAATGTGCTTATCGCTAATATTATAGGTACCAGTTCTCACTATTAACTATTTGCTTATTAACATGGCTTTTCACCCCCCCCAAAAAAGAAAATTCTGAAATGTGTGTTTTCTGAAGATGAATGAAGGTCTTATAGATTTGGAATGACATGAAGATGATTAATCCATGACAGAATTTGAATTTTTGGTGAACTGTCCCTTTAACATTTTGGCTGTTTAGTAATACTTATAAAGCACATATCTTGCATGACCATATTCTACATCCCTAATCCTGCCCAACATCTAAACTTTACAACTACTTACCTAACTATTAATAAGCAGCAAATTAGTAGTTTATTAAAGAAAAAGTCGTAGTTAATGGTTTGTTAATGGCGAGAACTGAACCTTAAAATAAAGTGTGACCATATTATCATATAAAATGGTATTTTTAAGTGCACTTTCAAGTGTGTTAACAAACAGTCATGCATTTTTTGGAGACTTTAAGTAGACTGCAAGTGCACGTTCAATACAATTAGGCACACTTCTTTTTCAGAAGGCTATATGTTCCTTGAGAATCTTCTTGTAATATCATAATTTATTTAGAGTTCTCCTGAATGTTATTTCTGGTTTGTTTTTGAAGGGTCCTGGCAACCAAACATCATTTCCACCACCTCCGCCTTCGATGGAGATCCTGCCTCCTCCTCCACCTGACCCCATGTTGCCTCCTCCTCTCTCTGCTCCTTCCAGCACAACTAACGTTAACAAGATTCCTCCTCCACCTCAATTCCCACAGTCCTCCTTCCCACCTCCACCCATGGATGACCTGCCTCCTCCACCACCTCCTCCAGAAGATGCCGAGCTGCCTCCTGACTTCCTGCCTCCACCACCACCTAGTTTGACATCTTACGGGGGAGCAGCGCCCCCACCACCACCACCTCCAGAGCCCCTTTCGTCTCTTCCACCACCTCCTCCTGCTCCCCAAATCTTTGCATCTGCAGGTGGAGCACCTCCACCCCCACCTCCACCTCCACCCCCAGCTCCTGAACCGGCTGCCCACAAACCCACTGGCACCATCAGAAAAGTGGCTCCATCTCCACCTCAGAGGACTACACCTCAACTAACAGCACCATCAGGTGGCGACTTCATGTCAGAACTGATGACAGCAATGCACAAAAAGCGCGGTCAACAATGAACCTGAAGACAGACAGAGCTACTTAACATGTTTTCATAGTTGGACTGAGGAACTGACCCCAGAACGGTTTTTGGTGTGACATTAGGACAAATTGGAATCTTTTAATGTTTTTGTTGTTTGAAATGTTTTTATTACACCACAATACAAAAAATGTGTAAATACTTTGTTCTAATGCAACTACAACATAAAAAGCAATATGCTATATATCATCATTGCAAATGGAATGTCAGTAAATATGGTATTGCAAAGTTAACTGTTAAACAGATTCTGGCAGGCCTTGAGTTCTAATTTAGATGCATGATGCAAAGTTTCATATGCTTGTGCTAATATGCAGAATGTTTTGATGCACATTAATATGCAAATTATCCTTACATTCAAATAAAAAATAGATTAGGAAGAACAGCTGACTCTCAGCTGCTGAGCCCAGGATGGAGGTTTACTGGAGTATCCGGCTCTCTCAGCCTCCTCCTGCTCCACAAACGGCTTAGTTAGAGTCTTCTGCAACAGCGCCACCTAGAAATACATCATAAGATATTCTATCACATATGAAAAATAATACTGTATTTTCCGCACTATAAGGCACACTTAAAAGCCTTTAATTTTCTCGAAAAACAACAGTGCGCCTTATAATCCGGAGCGCCTTATATATGGATCAAGGCGCTCTGTCAAAATGTTGACATTCCCTTTAGCACAGCTCCATCTAGTGGATGCATAACGCAAACCCAGTCAAACGTTTGACTGCAGTATCTTCTATTCTGTGCCCCTTATAATCCGGTGCGCCCTATATATGAAAACAGTTCTAAAATAGGCCATTCATTGAAGGTGCGCCTTATAATCCGGTGCGCCTTATAGTGCGGAAAATACGGTAGTCTGTCTGAAAAAAAAAAAAAAAACGATTTTATGTATAATTGTCTTGCCTACAGTACATTTCAAAGTAACATATTAAAGCAAAACTTCATCTCATGTAGTCATACCTCTGAAAAGTCATTTTTCTCTGCTTTTCTGATAGCAGATTCAGCCATCCAGTTCCTCAATACATACCGTGGGTTGACTCCTGAACAATAAAAACAAAAGCGTCAACACACACAGCAACATATACAACATGACACATAAAACCATTACCATTCAAAAGTTCAATATCAATAATTGCAATGATGCTGACAGTAACGGTTCACCTTTGCCTTCACAGGAATCAATAAAATATTCAAATATCAAAATAGAAAACATAATATTTCACTATATTACTGTTTTTACTTTTGGTCAAACAAATGCAGCTTTGGTGAGCACATAAGACTTCTATCAATTGCATTCCAAAAAATAAAAACAAATCCAAACTTTTGAATGGTAGTTTGCATTGGCATACTGTAATGTAACAATATATACAACATAGAACAAAAGATACCTTGCATTCTGTGCTGGCGTGCTGCATCTGAGTCACTTTCCATCCTTAAAGACACGATTTAAACATCGAGATGTTCATTTCAATGCTCTAATGTATGCGAGGGTAGATTGCAGCAATTTTACCTTGACAGACGCTTTAAATACAGCTGAACCCAGTCTCTGAAATACTCGTGTGGTAAGAGGTCTGACAGAGCCCACATTGTCTGTTAAGAGAGACACAGTCACAGATACTGGAGTGAAATCATTATTATCTAAATCATGGATAGTGGAGCTGCTGTGGGAGCGAATGGAGTGGAAATGTACCGGAGGAATGGATCCCGTCTGCAGCTGGGACAGAGTGACTTCACTCAGCTGTCTGAAAGTCATGGTGAAGTCTGCTCCAGTGTCCTCCATCAGCTCCAGTCAACACATCACACACCATACATTATACATTCAATTCTACAACGCTTTACATGTAATGTTACTACTCTTTGTATGTACTGCAGTTATTACAACAAGACACTGAGCTTAAATAAATTTGGTCATTTAATACTGTATGGAATTAAAATAATCTAACATTATTATTAATGTTTATAAATAAGTTAATATATGTCTCGCCATATCTCTCACACACACACACACAGCTCATATTTACCTTTAGAAGAAATGCAATCACATATGAATCCTTTTCTTGATTTCCCAGAAAGCCTAACTTTGCTTTGAACAGTTCATGGAATCTGTAATAAAATAAAATAAAAAATTGATTCGATTTGACTCCGAGATTAATACAGTGTTCCATGCAGAGTTTAACGGCATGCTCACCTTTGATGGTAGGTTTGGGAATATTCTCTCAGAGTTTGCAGACACCTGAAACGAACAAATGAAATGATGAATGAATCAGCCATTTCAATACAATAAGAAAATAAAGAGCTCTTACTGTGACAGCTGATCTGAGGTCAGCAGTGGTTTCAGAGCTTCTAGAAGCTTCTGTAGATTGAAGAGGCCCACATTAGCCTGAGCTCCTATACTGTACCGGCCCTCATCATCAGACGTGTTGGGGACAAAATCTATAAAAATAAATAAATAAATAAAATGCTATCACAATGATGGTTTTTTTTTGGGGGGGGGGGGGGGGGGGGCTTTAGGTTAGTTTCATGTTCACTTAACATAATACATTAATGCAGTGATTCATTATTCATTTTGTTCTGAACTATATTTAAAAATGAAAGATTTATTAATTATATATGATACGTATATATTCACACACGTTATACGTTATGTTATACAACAAACATTAAACTATTGCAGGAAAACGGTCACTGATATTTTGAAGTATGGGAAAAAGAAAGTTACCTGGGTTATATGATTCCATAAATCCAAACGGGCCATAGTCAATGGTGATAGAAAGCAGACTGAAGTTATCGGTGTTGCATACTCCTTCGTGAAGATGCAGATCATATGGTTGAACATTTTGGTTATTCCGTTAAATCTATAATTTAACAGACTGTGATAATTACACCAGTAAAGAAGAGTCAACGAACCATGCGCAAATCCAACTGACATCCAGTGAGCGATTAAATGTGCGGTTTCATTCACCACTCCAGAGAAAAACACCTGAAACCCAGTGAAATACAGTCAAGCTGGTTAGAAAGTAGGGCTGCGCAATTAATCACATTTCTAATCGCGGTTACATTTATGGATGCCACAATTACGTAATCATTCAAATGTCAATTAAATTAATTGTTCGGCACACTTAAGATATGTTTTTTTCTTTCTACATGTTATCTTAAGGGTTTTTACATTGTTTTAGTTTTATATAACATTATAATACCGTTCATATTTGTTTTTAATAATTTAAAGAAGAAACCAGTCAGATGTATATTTGACATTTGAGGCTAAATACTATTGAAAAGCACTAAAGGTTTGTGTATTTTCATATAAACATACAGCATGCAGTAACATCAAACAATGGTACTGTATAAACATCATTCCATGTAAATTGTGATAATCATAATTAATAATCACAATAACAATTTCAAGGGAATAATTGACAATTATGATTTTTGTCATAACTGCACAGCCCTATTAGAAAGTATAAAATTGCTTTGCATTACAACTAAACATAAGAGAGACACTGAGATACATACCACATACTTGTCAGGGTCATTCATCGCAATAGATTTAAAATACTTTTTAATTATAAAATCCAATAATGTCCTAAAAATCAAAACACAGAAATAAAAAACATTAAAAAGCAAATAAGAGGGAGTCTGAGAATAAATATTACCCTCCTGAGTTAAAGTTAATTTACCGCAAGACATCTAACTCTCCGGTTCTGGTTAATATCTCCAGCGAACCAATACGAAACCAGGACCTGGCCAGGCGCAAAACAACCGCTCCTGATGGATAGAGAACAAGCACATGCCATGATTTATAAAGATAAAGACTGCTAAAGAACAATGTATTCACATCTAATATTTGTGTTCATCTGATTGTAGTTTTACCTCTTTCTTTTATAAAATTGCCGTTATAAAGCAGATCCCTCCATACAGGCTCCTCACTTACAACCAGACTGAAAAACGATAGACAAAAGAAGAAAAAGAAAACATAAATCATAATAAAGCAAAACAACAAAATCTGAATGTGGTAAATGCAGTATTCATATTTTTCTGCATGCCCATTAATTCTCTCACACCTTACTAATTAGCGTACATACATATGAGACTGTGTATAAAACACTATTTTACACACATATAAAATAGTGTATAATGTGTATGTTATGCACCTGAGGGCTCTGCTTGTGGGAACCCCCAGAAAATGCATGGCTTCACTGCACAGGAACTCCCTCACAGAGGAGCGAATCACAGCCCGTCCATCACCAGACCTGCGTGCACGGCATCATGAATATAAACTGTATAACATCTAAGAAAAATAATGATGTATTTCTTAAGATAACACACTGTATAAGTCAAATACTGTGAAAGCACAGAAGCAAAATTCACCTTGAGTATGGTGTCTTTCCTGAGCCTTTCAACTGGAGTTCCCATCTTTCACCTTTTCTGGATATAAAAGAGAACACTTGTCACATTTCTAAACTGAGATATGTTCATTGTTCAGCTGCATTCTTAAATAAATACTTCACCCAAAAATAAAAAAGAGAATGAACTTGAATTCATGAATTTACTCTCAGGTCAGACAAGATGTAGGTGACTTACTTTCTACAGTAGAACACTGAAGATGATTTTTTAGCTGATTTATGTCATGCAAGTCAATGGGTACCGTCACATTGAGAATCTAAAAAGCTGTTACAGGAAAAACTAATTTAATACTTGTAGTTTCTGATGATATATTGAAGTTTTATGACGCAAAACAACTGATATATGCAATAAAACTGAAGATTATTTACAACATTATATAACTGTAATCCATAGCCTCGGGCAAACAGCACTGGGGCTCAAGGCATGTGTTGCATTATGGTAGCAAAGTCACGTGTGACGTGATGCCATTGTGGTTTACAACAGATAGGGAGGACACGTGTGCATACCTCAATATGTCACCAGAAGCCACAGGTATTACTTTTGTGTTTCCTGTAACTGCTTTTTTGACCCTTAATGTGACGGCACCCATTACCTTTCAGATTGTGAATAAACAAGGACCATGGGTTGAGCTAAAAATCATCTTTACTGTTTTACTGAAGAAAGTCAGCTATATCTTGGATGGCCTGAGCATGAGTAAATTAACAGAAGATTAAAATTTTTTGGTGAACAATTCCTTTAAACATTGCGTTAGATGATGAATGTTTCAAGATTACAGAGACATCTGTTTAAACATTTACCTGTTTGTATATTCACCCAGTAAATGTGCTCTTCCATCCCCCAGCTGTCCTGCCCAATAACCAAACTGTAAAGATAATAACCAAACAACATGGTTGAAATGCTTATGCTATTGCTGTCAGGTTTGAAACGTTAGTTTTACCTGATGGCCCCCGTATCTGTGTGCAAGTGGAATAGAGCCAGGAAACAGTTTTCCACCACTGACACAAAGAACAAAATCTTCCTTCTGAATCACAGACTCATTCAGATCCAAAATATTCCTCAACACATCCTGAAATACACATAAAGACAATCAAAATCTAAAAACGTATTGTGGTGGTACAGTGAATACGATGTACTCTCATGAATACAATGGCATTGACAAGCATTAAGACAAGCTTGATTGAATTCCAGCTTCTCTTGAAATCACTTTTGTCAAAACAAGCCGATTAGGAATTGATAAGCTGAAAACTTAGATCTCTTTGAATAAAACAGGTAAATACGTAAAACATAACTTATTACAATAAGTTTGCTTGTGACAAACACATACTGCTTAAATGCTATTGAACATTTGTACACTATGTAATAGTAGCAATTGATTTAAAGAGGTGGTTGTCCATAATTTTGTGAATTTATTTTTGTAAGGCACCTTTGACTGGCAGCTACAAGTGTACAATTAGAGAAGCACAGTTACTACAACAATATACCCGGGTTTGACTGAGGGTTTGTTACGGCACCTGTGACACAGCAGCCAGGGTCAGGGGCTCTTTCAGAGGGGTGGGCTGACACTCTGAAAACACACATCTGTTCACAGTTCGAGGAACATGACCATCCACCTGATCCAGAGGAAGAGCATCTGTAAAACACACAGAGAGCCACAGTCAAGGTGTAAAACAGCACGTAATGCACGTGCACTCATCATGTAAATCTTACCTAAAAGTTTATGTGATAATGTCAGTGGTATTTCTCCATATGTTTGTACATTGGTATAGAAGTTGTTCTGCTCAAACTCTTCATTGCAGCTTTTACTCTCACAGAAATCTTGTTCGTCCACACATGTAGCGCCAGCGACGGCCGAAAAAAATACAAATAATGTGAAACCATGTTTTGTCATTACATCAATCTCACAAACATGAAGTTATTTGCTTCCGTACTTAACCTCATCACGGAACTAAAGGAGAAATCAGTAACTTACTATTGTCTTTGCTACACAGACAATTCTTCTACGTTTGACTAGGGGACGCTCGGCGGCTCAAAACGCCACGTGAACATCTGTTTGTTTATTTATTTTAGTGCCTACAAAATAAAACTGATACAATCAATTAATTATAGGGATTCAGAACTTGTAGTTTTATAGATTCATAACCCTTTTTAACCCTTTTAAGCCACTTCTCCGTTTTTTCGGCTATTAAACCGCATCTGGACACTTTTATCTCCAGCAACCTCAAGTCAACCATTTAATTAATAATCAATATTTACTGTTGCAAAAATTTATGTGATCTATTAAAACATGTATATTTTTGTATCTATTGACTAAAATAACGATAATATAATTTATTGAAAAAAATATATAATATAATTTGTTATATAATACATGTATAATATTTTTATAATGTTTATGTCTGCTTGTATTTATTTATTTTATTAACATATATTTTTTTTAAATATTACTTATTAACACGTTACTGTCAAAAATTTAAATAGTTAAAAACAACCACAAAAACAATAACACTTATAATTATTTTATATGTCGAATGGGGGGATATTGTCACCTCTTCTTTTTAACCTGTACAAGACCTTCTGTGGAGTTGAATAATTGTAAGACTGGATGTTTAATAGGTGATAGTCTCATTAACTATTTGATGTATGCTGATGATCTGGTTATTATGTCTCCTTGTAGCGCAGGATTACAAAAGCTGCTTCGAGTATGTTCAAGTTATGGTGTGCAGCATGATATAAAATTTAATGTTAAAAAGAGTGTGATTATGATTGTTAAAACCAAAGAGGACCTTAAGCAAAATTGTCCTTCTTTTTATATAGATGACCAAGTATTGAATGTGGTAAATAAAGTTAAATACTTGGGTCACATCATTAGAAATGATTTATGATGACGATGATGTGCAGCGCCAGTGCTGTAGGTTATATGGGCAAGCTATATGCTGGCTCGTAAATTTTATATGTGTACTGATGCTGTTAAAATAGCTCTATTTAGGGCATTCTGCATTCTGCAAAAACTCCAGGTGGCATTTAATGATGCGCTAAGAATTTTGTTTAAACATCCAAGGTGGACAAGTGCAAGCCGATTGTTTGTATCTAATAATGTACCTACTTTGCATGCTGTCTTAAGGAAGTGTATGTATAATTTCATATGTCGATTGAATGATTCAAAAAATGGTATCATAATGGTCTTAAATGATGTTATATCAAGTGATACAAGGTATTTTTCCAGTTTGCGGAAGCATTGGAATGCAAGCTTGTATGTTTTTTTTTAATTCTGTCTGTGTATTTTCCTCTTCTTTCTTTCTTTCTTCTTTTCATATGGACCATGAGTCTGAAATAAAGAGTAATAATAAAAGATATTTAGAAGTATTATTTAAAATTTACGAATCTGACCAATTAGAGACAAATTATGGGCCACTATACCACGCCTATTTTATAACTGTACACGTTTTTTAATTTAATTTTTTAATATTATTTATTAACATGTAACTATTTATAATTAAAATCGAAATATACTACTACTACTACTAATAATAATGATACTACTATTACTACTAATAATAATAATAACAATAATTTATATTTATTATCTAAAATTTACGAATTTGATAAATTCTAGACAGTTTATGGGCCACTACACCACGCCTATTTTATAACTCGTACACGCTAACTGCAAATCTTTTTATTCTATTTCTAAAACGGCCCTCCTCCAACAGCAGGACATCACGTGACCGTCTCTTCCGGTTCATGAGGCGGTTCGGTAGCCCACGTGACGCTCCTCGGTGGGGTCTCGTGAGTATGGCGGTGTGGTGGAGTGGGTGCTGGAGGAGCAGCTCTGGAGCGGCTCGGTGGCTGGACTGGTGTCGCGGGTTCAGCAGAAGAGCTCTCACTCATGCGGCGTCAGAGAGCTCCACCGCTGCGACACAGGTAACGTACAGACCGCACGTGAAGATCACCAGTGTGAGCCAATCAATGACAGACAACTGCTTTACACTGTTACACTAACTCTACACCAGGAGGGCGAATGTTTAGCGTGTAACAGTGTTAATATTCGTATATCATGGAGTGGTTTTTGTAAAGGAACAGGAGGAGTCGTGACTGAACTCTGTTAAAGGTCAAGAACCCACGAGAGACCCTCCCACTGTTAACAGCACTACTTTTAGCTCTATGTGATCTAGTATTTATGTTTTTCAGGTTTTATTCCGGCAGGGCCCTGTATATAATTTTAACAAACCAATGACTATTGCAAGGTATGTCAATGTCACATATGTTTACTAATTAATATAGTACTATTAGAAAACGAATACATTCATTTGTATGTATAAGGACACTGGGGCAAGTTGTCACACTGGGAAGGTGTCAATCAAAGGACTCAATTAAAGCCTTTTAGTTATGTCTACGTAATATTTATAACAGGCCAAAATAGCTGTTTGGTGTTTTTACATTATTATTATTTTTTTATTAATTGCAAAACATTTGAATTTTATACACTTCCAAAGTCTGAGGTTAGTAAGAGTTATTATTATTTATTTTTTTAAGAAATTAGGTATTGGTTTATTTTAAGGTGTCTTTGTTACATGTGTTACAAGTACTTACTGTTATAATAACAATAAATGAAACATAATTACATGCAAGTAACCCGAATCCTAATCCTAACCATATAGTAAGTACATGTAGTTAATTAATATTACTCTGTATTAAATGTGTAATTATTACACTGGCTGTAACATGTACACCTTAAAATAAAGCCTAACTGAAATAAAATAAAAATTCCCTCAGTATGGTACAGTCAGATGATCAAAAAGGACAGAAGATTTCAAATGTTACAAAAGATTGTTACAAAATATATAAGATATTACAGAAGATGTTTCTATTGCAAGCAACTATTTATTTATCAAAGAATCGTACTTAAAATAGATCACAGTATCCACAAATATTAAGCACAACTGTTTTTCGAACATTAAATCAGCATTAGAATGCTTTCACAAAGTTATGGGAGTATTATATGACTGTACTTTCTATTAAAAAAGTATATTTTTAAGAAAGATACAGATTTTGAAACCGACTTTCAAAAATAATAAACCCACCGAGTGTCAAGTGTGTCAACCAGCCCTGATCTCTCTTATGAGTACATTCATACTTTTTAAAGTTTTTTTTTTTCATTTATTGTTTTAATAAATAAGGAAAACTTTTTTTAAAGCAAATTTTGGTTACACTATCTCATCCTTGTTACAGTGTGATAATTATGCATTTAAGTACTACATAATGTTAATTAACTACATGTACATACTGTAAGGTTAAGGTTTGGTTTAGGGTTACTTGCATGTAATTATATATAATTAATTGTAATTATTATAGTAAGTACATGTAACATGCGTAACAAGGACACCTTAAAATAAAAGACTACCCAGATGTTTAATGTTTTTATTAAGTACTTCACTGTTTGTGTTTCAGGCACAGGAAGAGATGTCTGTACACAACACGAGTCTGTTACAGTATATACAGTGATGCAAAGCTGAAAGATCCTTTCTCACTAGCACAAAAAGACTTGCAAAATCTATATGATGACATAAAAAAGGTACATCAAGAGCACCTACCCAATGCAAGGTTTTATATGATTTAATGCCTTTTATAAAGAAAAGTACTGCAACTGACCTTTTAACTTCCTGTTTCAGCAGCTGCTCGTCTCTAAAGCGGAGCTGAAAGCACTGTGTGATTATTACTTCGATGGAAAGGGAAAAGCCTTTCGACCAATGATTGTAATCCTGATGGCTCGAGCTTGTAACGTCCACAGTAATAAAGAGGGGTGAGAAAGCCCTTCAGCGCTGTGTGTGTATTCATTATGTGAAGCATCAGTCAGTGTTAATAAAGCAGATCTGATCCGATCTCATCTCTGAGATGATCCACACTGCCAGCCTGGTGCATGACAACGTTCTTGATGATTCAGACACGAGACGTGGCAAAAACACCGTTAATAAAGTCTGGGGAGAGAGAAAAGTAAGTAACCCATCTGATCAGGTAATAGATTTGGGGGTTTTTCCGGGTCTTAACATTTTAATTTGCCCTTTCAAAAAATTAAGGAGTTAAGTCAAAGCAGAAAGTATTAAATTCCTGAAGTTATGCCATTCAATTTTGTTAAGTGAGCATCTGTAACTAATTATTTTCCACAGTATTTTTCCCCCTCAATTCATATATATACATACATATATATAAATATATACAATGTAATTAAGCAAAAGGTACATGCTCATTGAACGTATGAAATATAGTTTTCTGAGGAATTATGTATTATATACATATACATATGTACGGTATGTGAAGAGTTTATTTGCAAAAACTATTATTATTTTTTCTTTCAAAAAATCATGTTTTTTATTATGTTTTTATTTTATTATGTTAGTTAGCTAGTATTTTTTTGTAATTTTTTTACGTAAACAAAATAGCCCAACTGCAGTTTGATTGAGATTAATTGGAGTGCACAGTGAAAAAACACGATATTTGAAAACGGTAAAAAAAAAATATATATATATATACACACACACACAGTTTGGGATCACTTACAAATTTCTTTCTTTTCCAAAAAAAAACCCAACAAAAAACATTTTTTTACAATTCACAAACGATTTTATCCATTTCACAAAATTTAAATTATTCAGATGATTTTTAAAGAATGATCTCCTTTTTTGCATAGAGGCCTTTTAGCAATTGTCAGTTCTCTGCATCAGTCTCCTCATTTTATAAGGATAATTGATTGAAAAAAACCCTTTTGCATTTGTGTTGCACAGCTGAGAACCGTTGTACTAATGGAGCAAACAAGGGAGCATGGCAGTCTTTAGGTTAGTTTAGTATCTGAACATCAGCAGCTGTTTGTTTACAGGCTCAAAATGGCCAGAAAGAAAGACCTGTCACTAGAGACCCATCAGTCTATTGCTGTCCTTAGAAAGGAAGGCTACTCAATTAGAGAAATTGTGAGGACACTTAAAAAATTAAAATCATGCTGTTAACTACCGCCTTCAGAGAGCAGCACAAACTGGCTCTAACAAGGACAGAAAAGGAGTGGGAAGCCCCGATGCACAACTGTGTGTAGTTTAAGACAGACGCCTCACAGATCATCAACTGGCAGCTGCACTAAATAGTACCCATAAATCACCAGTGTAAGCATCAACAGTGAATTGTCAAGAAAAAGCTGTATCTCAGACTGGCCAATAAAAACAAAAGACCGAGCTGGGCAAAAGAGCACTGAGATTGGACACTGGAAGACTGGAAGAAGATGTTGTGGACAGATGAGTCCAAGTTTGAGGTCTTCGGATCAAACAGAAGAACGTTTGTGAGACGCAGAACAAATGAAAAGATGCTAGAAGAGTGCTTAATACCTTCAGTCAAGCATGGAGGAGGCAGCGTGGTGAAATAGGAGGAAGCCAATCCATCTTGTGGGAGATGCTACAGGAAGCATGGGGTTCAATCTCATCAGATTACTTAGAAATAATAATTTTGATGGAGATGATGAATGTGTTCCTGGCAGACCTTTCTAACTCGGGACAGTGTCAGCATGTCCTGTTCTTTTGCTATATTTCCTATTCCGACTAATTTCATGCGTGTTTCCATGGAAAACAATGACATTTCTAAGTGTTCCCAATCTTTTAAACAATAGTGTATACTGTATATACATATACAGTTAAAGTTACTTCTATATTCTAGTAGTTTGGAGCAGAAGCATTTAAAACGTATTCTTTTTTTTTTTTTTGTAAAATGAATTAATGTTGCAAGTTGTATTTTTAAACTTGAAACATTGCTAATATAATACATTTCCATTTAAAGACTATACTGACACACTGTGTTCCTTTCAATTCTATCCCAATTTTGTGTACTTGGTCTTATAAAGGTCTATTTAAAATGACCTTCAGAAACCCTATTGATGTTCAGTGTGAAATAAGCAACGATTTTATTATTATTATTTTTCTCTGGAACTGTTAGGCTATCCTGGCTGGAGATTTCATTCTGTCTGTGGCGTCCATGGCATTAGCACGTATTGGAAACACTACAGTAGTGTCTGTGCTGTTACAAGTCATAGAAGACCTTGTGCGAGGTGAGTCAGTCTGGAGTCGACTTGATATGGGTTTTATAAAGTGGAACGTTTATATTTGTGACCCTGGACCACAATGATATATTTTCAGCAATAGGCAAATTGTATGGGTCAAAATTATCGATTTTTCTTTTATGCCAAAAATCATTAGGATGTTAAGTAAAGATTGTGTTCAATGAAGATATTTTGTACATTTTCTACGGTAGATATATCAAAACTTCATTTTTGATTAGTAATATGCATTGCTAAGAACTTCATTTGGACAACTTTAAAGATGATTTCTCAATATTTAGATATTTTTTGCACCCTCAGATTACAGATTTTCAAAAAGTTGTATCTCAGCCAAATATAGTTCTATCCTAACAAACCGTACATCAATGGAGAGCTATTTATTCAGCTTGAGATGAGTACAAAAAAAGTTGAAAAATATTGACACTTAAGAAGTTTTTGTGGTCCAGGTTCATATATATATATATATATATATACAGTCGTGGCCAAAAGTTTTGAGAATTACATAAATATTAGTCTTTAAAAAATAAATCTTTGTTTCAGTTGTTTCTGTGATGTACTGAAATATAATTACAAGCACTTCATACCTTTCAAAGGCTTTTATCGACAATTACATGACATTTATGCAAAGAGTCAGTATTTGCAGTGTTGGCCCTTCTTTTTCAGGACCTCTGCAATTCGACTGGGCATGCTCTCAATCAACTTCTGGGCCAAATCCTGACTGATAGCAACCCATTCTTTCATAATCACTTCTTGGAGTATGTCAGAATTACTGGGTTTTTGTTTGTCCACTCGCCTCTTGAGGATTGACCACAAGTTCTCAATGGGATTAAGATCTGGGGAGTTTCCAGGCCATGGACACAAAATTTCAACATACTGGTCCCCGAGCCACTTAGTTATCACTTTTGCCTTATGGCACGGTGCTCCATCGTGCTGGAAAATGCATTGTTCTTCACCAAACTGTTGCTGGATTGTTGGAAGAAGTTGCTGTTGGAGGGTGTTTTGGTACCATTCTTTATTCATGGCTGTGTTTTTGGGCAGAATTGTGAGTGAGCCCACTCCCTTGGATGAGAAGCAACCCCACACATGAATGGTTTCAGGATGCTTTACTGTTGGCATGACACAGGACTGATGGTAGCGCTCACCTTTTCTTCTCCGGACAAGCCTTTTTCCAGATGCCCCAAACAATCGGAAAGGGGCTTCATCGGAGAATATGACTTTGCCCCAGTCCTCAGCAGTCCATTCACTATACTTTCTGCAGAAGATCAATCTGTCCCTGATGTTTTTTTTTGGAGAGAAGTGGCTTCTTTGCTGCCCTTCTTGACACCAGGCCATCTTCCAAAAGTCTTCGCCTCACTGTGCGTGCAGATGCGCTCACATCTGCCTGCTGCCATTGCTGAGCAAGCTCTGCACTGGTGGCACTCCGATCCCGCAGCTGAATCCTCTTTAGGAGACGATCCTGGCGCTTGCTGGACTTTCTTGGACGCCCTGAAGCCTTCTTTACAAGAATTGAACCTCTTTCCTTGAAGTTCTTGATGATCCTATAAATTGTTGATTTAGGTGCAATCTTAGTAGCCACAATATCCTTGCCTGTGAAGCCATTTTTATGCAATGCAATGATGGCTGCATGCGTTTCTTTGCAGGTCACCATGGTTAACAATGGAAGAACAATGATTTCAAGCATCACCCTCCTTTTAACATGTCAAGTCTGCCATTCTCACCCAATAAACCTGACATAATGATCTCCAGCCTTGTGCTCGTCAACATTCTCACCTGAGTTATAAAGACGATTACTGAAATGATCTCAGCAGGTCCTTTAATGACAGCAATGAAATGCAGTGGAAAGGTTTTTTTGGGATTAAGTTAATTTTCATGGCAAAGAAGGACTATGCAATTCATCTGATCACTCTTCATAACATTCTGGAGTATATGCAAATTGCTATTATAAAAACTTAAGCAGCAACTTTTCCAATTTCCAATATTTATGTAATTCTCAAAACTTTTGGCCACGACTGTATATAGCCTGAATGCATTTCAAGTCGCTTTGGATAAAAGTGTTTGCTAAATGCATAAATGTAAATATAAATATATATTTTTCATTGCTAAATTCTAGGTGAATTCATGCAGCTGGGATCTAAAGAGAATGAAAAAGAGAGATTCAAGCACTTGAGCATCTTGAGAAAACCTTTAAAAAGACAGCAAGTCTCATTGCGAACAGTTGTAAAGCAGTATGTACGTTCTGTCTTAATTATAAGATGAAGTTCAGAGCTGAAAAAGAAGTTAAACAGTGTTATTTCCTTTGAAGTGTAGGTGTCAATTCGGGTGAATTCTGATCAATATGGACGAAATCTTGGCATTGCATTCCAGGTAATTTTCTGACGTATATGTGAATAGTTTCTCCTGGATTTTATATTTTTGTTGGCCCTATATCATTTACGTGTGTGTGTGTGTTATAAGAGTATTATTCTATTATTTAAATTTCACTAGTGCTTTATTTTTGTAATTCATATTTATGAAACACATATGAACATTGCCTGTGTACCTTGCCAATTTGTTTATTAACTTTCTTTCCTGAACAATACAAAGAAACAGCTTTTTAATTTTTTTATTTAATAGTCAGCAATAAAATAAGAAATAAATTCTAAGGAGTTACTAGCACAAATAAATAGAATAAAGGTCCCTTTTTCAGGTAGCTTTAACAGTCGTATTCAACGAAAGTTATTTAGTGAAGAGTTGCTTTTTTGGGGGGGGGGGGGGGGGTTTGATTAACATTAAGAACACAGACAAGCATTAGACTGCTGTCATTTTAAGTGTGTCATTTCTTCAGAAGCAACACTAAATAGACTTGCGTAAATGAGTTTCAAACACTTCAGCCTGGATTATGATGTTTTAAGAATTGTGTCATGTCAAAGTCAAGTAAAAAGTCAGTTGTGTTGTGTTTTTCAGCTCATGGATGACATTCTGGACTTCACTTCCAGTGCAAAGCGTCTAGGGAAGCCGTCAGCTGCCGATCTCAAACTGGGTTTGGCCACCGGTCCCGTCCCGTCCTGTTCGCTTGTCGACAGGTATGACAGCCGAACACATCTGTGCTCTCACCACATGTTGTCATATCCTCAAGTACAGATTCAGAGGAATCAGGTCTAATGCTGGACTTGGTTTATTACAGCTATAAACGTAACTCTTAACAGTCTGTAGCTTTGTTTTTCTAAAGTCTTCTCAACCATACTCAGACTGATTTCACTCTTTAGTTTCCTGAGCTGCATGTAATGATAATGAGACGCTTCAGCTCTGATGGAGATGTGGATCGAGCCTGGCAATATGTCCTGAAGGTGAGAAGGATTTGATCACATTCAATTCAAAAGAAAAGTTTGTTTACATATTATACAGTGTGTGTGTGTGTACTATGTATATTATGTTTATAGAAGTACACACACGTGATGTATAAAAAAAAAAGTTTATATATTTATTTATATATATTTATATATATATATATATATATTTGCAGTCCTATGTTGTATAAGAGTGAATCATATATTTGCAGTCCTATGTTGTATAAGAGTGAATCTCATGAAGACAAGTCCAGATTCCATTTCAGCAGTAAATCTTTTTTTTTTTGTGTTGAAATATTGAAAAAGTAAAGCTTTTGAAAAAATAAAGAAAATGTACAAACCGACAGAAAAACTTTATTAAAATCTAAAAAAAAAAAAAAAAAAGAAATCTTTAATCATTTTTCAAAGTGTGTATTTAATAAGAAATTGATTTAAATCTGCATAGTCATTTACTAAATATCTTCATGGAGCATGATCTTTACTCAATATCCTAATGATTTTTGGCATAAAAGAAATATCTATAATTTTGACCCATACAATGTATTGTTGGCTATGGCTACAAATATACCCCAGCGACTTAAGACTGGTTTTATTGATAGAACATATTCCTTCATTTTATATGTAAGTGTCACCCATAGTCCTCCTCAGGAATATGACCTGGACTAGTTTTCGATCGGTTTCTTGTGATTCATCCCATTAGTATAGTTGAAGAATCTTCTGTAAGTAGCTGTGAACATCTTGGTTTTCTCACACAGAGTGACGGTGTGGAGCAGACGAACTACCTCGCCCAGCACTACTGCCAAGAGGCCATTGGTCAGATCAGCAGTCGACAGAGCAAGACGCGCTCATCCAAGTGAGCTCCACCTCTCAGGAGCCTGCTGCGAGACAGAGCTCCAGAGATCAGAGGATCACATTTAGATTGTCGCTGTAAACGCAGAGCCTGACCTCCGTTAAACTCTGTGTGAGCTGCTCTACTGGTACAGAAGCAGAAACTCGGTGAAATCATTGTAATCCCAGGTGTAGCACAGATGGAGGTCCGCTGAAACATCCGCCACACTACGTCCTTGTTGATGTACTTCTGTATCAAGTGCTTAATAACAACCAAAGCCTTAAACCTCAACCTTAAACTGGCTGTTTACTCAAATTAAAAAAGGTATTGTTTTAAACCTTCTGTTTGACTCTTACTTTCCCATCTTGGTAACCCATGGCCAAAAATTCAAATTAACAGGTGCATTTTACATAGAATGATTTATTATAAAAGACTGTACAATTAAATTTCAATTGACATTATAAATAGAAGTTCTGAGCCGAGTCGAGCTTCAGCGCAGATGGAATTCAGTTGGAACACTTCAAACGTTTCAGGATGACAAAAGTCTCGAGGCATTAGCTCTGAACACCTGACATGACTGACAACGGTCAGATGTAGATTCATGAAATCAGTTAGCAGACAGTATGACTCCGAAAACAGCACAAAAAATGGAAATCGATGAAAAGTTTAAAAAAAGCTGAATTAATGCCAGACCCGAGTTGAGTAACTAGTTCAGATCTCAAGACTGTGCTGGTGATACTCCTCAGTTCATTGTTCACTGCACCAACCACAGTATTGGTAATCAAAAAAAATAAAATAAGAGTCCAGCATTGTAAGAATTGTGATTGGTATTGATTAGAGACCTTTAGATACTTTACAGGCTAAATATTAAAGCCATCTACACAGAATTCATGTTTGTTCATTGCCATTAACAAAGAGAGAATTCTGAGACTTTAGGAGAAAAAAAAATGTGCTTTGCATTTGTTACCTAAAAAATAATTATATCAATCAATATCATTAAAACATTAGAGCATACAAATAAGTAGTCTACAAATGCCTTATATATATATATATATATATGTGTGTGTGTGTACTGTAAATAATACAAAGATGAAAGCAGAATGGAATTTAACGTTTAGGTTACAATACAGATTTAAATTTGGTATGCATGCTTTATGTTAAGATTTTGATCCAGTTTGGGGCAATGACGTGGTGTTTTAAAAGAAAACACAAAAATGAATTAATTCAGAAGATGAGTGATTTTTTTTTTAAATCCAAAATGTGCAAACAAATGTGAATGGAGAGAAGAGGTAAAGGAAATCAAATAAATGGTCGACTTTTAGTTGGAAATGTCATCAAAGCAGAAACAGTCATCTACTTGACATGTTCACATGATGTATTGACATTCACTACAGACACCCACAGGCTGACTTGCATTTTATGTACACTGACTTCCTCCGAACAGTCGGTCGTCCCGTTTGCCCACGTCCCCCCATCACCACAAAGTTAGGTTTTCTCATGATTCTCTGTTTGTGAGGAACAAGCATTGATCCGTGTGCTTGAGCACGATTACACCGTGTGTGATTGTGAGGGCCGTTCTCTTCAGTCGGTGTAGTGCATGATGGACTCCACGTAGTTTCCGGGAAACAGTCCTGTGACGCCGCTGCAGACGCCCTCGAACCAGCCGTCGTCATTCTTCTTGATGATGTAGATAATGGCTCCTTCCATGAAGCTCAGTTCATCATCTTTGTCCTTGGTGTAGTCGTAGATGGCAACCACTGCAAAGATAAACGTAATGTCAGGAAATATCAGTTATTAAACAATAAGCCTCTTCAGACTCTGCACTATATTAAGGGTGTTCTTAGGCAACAACTTGATAAAAGACACTCATGTTCAATAAAGAGCTTTATTATTGAGCCATTTTATTTCCTTAGCATGCAACTATTGTTTTCATTGATATTATTATTGATGTACATATTCACAATCATTTCATTAAATGCGGATTAGGAAGTTAGATTATGTTAATAACTAACTTATATGTTAGTAATACTAATACATATATAAAACATAAAAAATGATGCTTTTACATATAATAATAATAATATGTAATGCATCATTTTTAATGATTTATATATTTTAGAAGTAGTAACATTTTAATTAAGTTATTAACGTAATGTAACTTATACATTATTTAATGAAATTATTATGAATGCTACATGTTTCAATAAAAATATCAATATAACAATAGTTACATGCTATTAAATAAAATGGCATAAAACTAAAATAAAATATTATATAAATTATATGGTCATTATTTAATAAATATACATTGAGTTTTATAATTAAATGTTATATATATATATATATATATATATATATATATATATAAAAAAAAGAAGATACATTTTATATAAGCAATATGGTAGTTATTTCATTAAACAAATGTTTATAAATAAATGTTAATAAATGAAATGTTATTATATTATTATTATTTAAATAATTGTTTATAATACATAAAATCTAATATCTTTAAAAATATAAAGTTACAAATTAATAAATGTCAAATATACAAATGTTAATAAACATTTTTATAAAAGAAAGGTAACATCAATAAAACTAAAATATAAATAGTTAAGCTAATAAATAAAATGTTATGTATACATGTTTGTTAAAGGTAATAAAATATAAATATAATAGTAAAAAATGATAACAATGCTACATGTTAACAATAACATTAATTATACATGTATACAAATGTATTCAAATAAATGTAATTTGAGAATAAAGGTTAATAAATAAAATCAATATATAAACAATGTTAAATATAGCAACAACATTAATAATACATAATAAACACATAATATAAATATGATATAAATTACTTTGCATTGATGTTTAAAACCCCTCACCTTTCTCGATGTAGGACTTGGGGGCCCACTGAGGGTCTCCGTCTGCATACGGGTCACTGTACTGCACTACAGCTGCCTCTTCATCTTCATACTCGACTGCTGGAGGAGGCGGAGGAGGCGGAGCCTCGTCAAACATGGGCATGTCATCAGGGGGAGGCGGAGGGGGAGGAGTCGGGCTATCTGCAACTGACATCCAGCAAACAACAGAGTCAGCTTCAGGGCCAATGAAAGCACACGCTCCGTGCTGGGCATGCCATCCAGCAGCTCACCGTGAACACATGCTCATGCAGACCGGTTAGTAGACAAGCACGAACAACAGCCAATCTGACAACATGCAGCTAAGGATCTCTAGGGAGATTACGCTCTACATACAGAAGTGCTCACTGATATCAATACTTACACAATTCAATATCCAAAATATTCCTCAGTATACCACATAATACACAGTACACACTCAAACTAGAAGAGGGAGCAAATGTTAACCTGACATTATCTAAAACTTTTTTTGACAATACTTGAAACTTCATATCAACTTCAACTTTCTAAACTTTCATATTTCCATTTTATATTGCTTACTAAATTCTGATGGGAAATCATTTGTTTTATTGACGCTGAAAATGAAATAGATGAAAAAAATGATTTTAATACTTAAATGAATTAGAAATGTTTCATTGTCCACTAGTTAAATTCTAGTAAAAACTAGTTCAGTTATAAATAAATACATAAAAAAAATAAAAATAAAAAATCAATAAGTCTTTAAAACAAACTAAGAAAGCACATAAAAAAACAACAACATAAATAAGCCATACTTATAAAGATAAAATATTATAACAGTACATTATTAATACTAAAATAATACTGAATTTTTTTATTATTATGGTTCATACAATGTTAACAGTAGGTTAAAAAAAATATTTTTTCTGATATTATTATTTTCTATATAATATTTAATTTGATTACAGTGACATGATGAAAAATCATAAAATAATAATTATGTATAATTATTAAATTACACAGATTGAATATGTATAATTCATTTTTAAATAATACTGATAATGATAATAATAATAATAACAACAATTATTATTATTATTATTATTATTGATGCTTAACCTTTCCTCAAAATATAAATGTAAAATTATATTTTAAAATATTAATATTTGGGAGCACATAAAGCCAAAATGAACTGTACTGGATCAAACTATCACTTCCTGTCTAAGAATAACAAGCTGATCAGATAAAGTTCAGTCAGAGGTCTTCAACAACAACTCATCACAATACCAGAATGCATCATGAGAGGGCAGCAAAAACCACTGTGCTTTTATTATTATGACAACTTTCTGAGATCAAGTTCACTCACAGAGCATTTTCGTTGCAACTTGACAAGCTGTTCAAGTGTTCTTGTATTAAATACATAACTTTTTTAACCAATGCCGTTTTAACACTGGGCCAGTTAACAGCTTTCAATTCTTCCCATGATGCATCAGTGTTGTTTAACCCTACCCGAAGCTTGCTGGGTATAAATCAAACACAAAGCTGTACACAAATGTAGCCCAGTGAATAAATAAAGAGCGTCTAATATCACACAGGGAAAAGTCTTTATTGGCACTGATTACGTCCGAGATTAAATCCCAATGCAATCCAGAATGAAGAACATGAGCAAATGAAAAAAAACAAAGAGGGCCTTTCAAGAATTCTTTCTCCAAACAGTCTATTAAGCCTCTTTTAGGGTTACATAAAGCAATACACACTTATGTAAATGTTTGACACACTTCTTTGCAGGCTTTAGACGTGAGGAAAGGCTTTATTGTAGCGCACTGTTTGAATCGTTCAGAATGAACAATGTCTACCACAGCACAGACAGCACAGACAGCCAGACAAACAGACAGACAGACATAGAGCACAGAGAGACAGACAGACCAGACAGACAGCACACAGAGACAGACAGAACAGACAAGACAGACAGCACAGAGAGACAGACAGACAGACAGAACAGACAGAACAGACAGCAGACACAGACAGAACAGAGAGACAGACAGACAGACAGCACAGAGAGACAGACGGCACAACACAGACACAGACAGACAGACGGCACAGACAGACAGAATAGACAGACAGACAGACAGACAGACATACAGCACAGACAGAACAGACAGACGGCACAGACAGAACAGACACAGACAGACAGAACATACACAGACAGACAGACACAAACAGACAAAACAGACAGACAGCCTGACACAGACAGACATACAGCACAGACAGACAGACAGACAGACAGACATACAGCACAGACAGACAGACAGCACAGACGGAGCTGGAGACGAGGGCAGCATGCAGTAAACCTCTAACACATCCACATGCTGGTGGGAGAAACGCTGGGGAATGGTGGCCATCAGACTTACTGTTTTCCTGTACTCTGGCCACAAAACCTGTGAGCGGGATCTGTGGGGTAAGCTGAGCCATAGGGGGAGGAGGGGGGGCCATAGACACTGAACACAAGCACAACGCACAGACACAGAGGAAAGAGAAAAGCAGGAAGAGAGAGAGATAGAGAAAAACAAAAAACATCAGGAATTTTAAACTTACAGATACAGGAATCTAGATAGATAGACAGACTGGTAAAGTTACATGACACTTAGTTTGTAATGGACTGGAAAAGATTTTAAATCATTTTATAGAGAGAACTATTATATCACAACGAGTCATTTCTAGTGACTCTTTTAGTATCATTGAGATACTATTATAGTTTATATGTATGTATATATGTATGTATGTATGTATGTGTATATATATATATATTAATTAGACATTTTTATATTGTCTGGTTTAATGTTAATCTTAGGTAAAGTTTTAGGATTGTTTTTTTTTTTACTATTGTTTAGTTTCAGCTGTAGTTTTAGTTATTTTAGTATACCCAGGTACACTCAACAATAATAACAAATGGTGCTTTCACTGCTTCTGTGGTCGTAATGAGGTTAGTGTGTACGGCCGCACATCTGTGGGAAGAAACAGGCTGTTCCCTTCATCACAGACGGGATGTGCCTGCATATCATTTTTTATATTTTCTGGTTTTTTAATTTTTTTTACCATTTTTTGTTTCAGCTGTAGTTTTAGTTATTTCATATACCCAGGTACACTCAATAATAATAATAAATGTTGGCTTGGAAACCTTTAGTTTTGTTCATATTTTATTTAATTTAAGTAAACATTTATTTTATATCAAGTAACTTTTTTTATCTCCCTAGTTAACTATAATAACCCTGGCTTGTAAAATATTGTAGCTAAGCATAATATTTTAAATTTAGCTAGATACTAATTATAGATATTCCCATTAAAGATTCATTAATTTCTATGTTTATTTCAAGCCTTAACTAACACCCCCCACAACTCCAAAAAAAAAAAATTAAATAAGTATTTTTTGTAATAAACGTTTTGTATATATAATAATAATAATAAACATTTTGTATTGTAATATACTTTAAAAATGTCATTTATTCCTGTGATGGCAAAGCTGATTTTTAAGCATCATTCCAATATGCTGATTTGCTGCTTAAAAACCTTTTCTTAATATTTCTTTTTTTTTAAATTGTGATGCTTTTTTTCTCGATATACTCTGATGAATACAACTTTTGTTCAAATAGAAGCAATAGGATCTTTTCCATGAGTGTTTTGTTTCAGTAATACTCTCTGATGATGATATGATGCTCGTTCACAGACAGTAAGATTTAAAACCTCAGCTTTAATGCGTAGATGACAATAAATCTCCGTTCATAAGCAGGTGGTTCTCTCACTGCTTCTGTGGTCTTAATGAGGTTAGTGTGTACGGCCGCACACCTGTGTGAAGAGACAGGCTGTTCCCTTCATCACAGACAGGATGTGCCTAAAAATACCCAGGAATTATGAGGCTTCGATATGGCTTTCACCAAGCTAGGGCTGAATTTAAAGAAATGAAACTGTCACGATGGATCTCCAGATGTGATTTAATTGGCTGTGGGTTTGTACGTGTCTGTATATCCATGTGTCGTTCTCCATCTCTTACTTGCGTTTGTTCCCCCGTTAATGTGTGGCTGCTGCAGGGAGAACTGGGACGAGACGGACGGTGCTCGGCGGTATGTGCCCGTGGCAGACACCATGGAGACGGAGGAAGTGCTGGAGCCGTGTCGGGAGATCTGCCGAGATATGGTGCCGAACTGAGACATGGGGATGGGTCCCAGACCTGGCCCCGCAGCCACAGCTGTTCATACCCAGAGAAGAAGATCCAGAAGAGGGCCGTGAATGACACACATACAAGCAACGAAAGCTTCCCAAGATTTAGTAGTTTTACTATTAGGCAAACTAAGAGTGAATCTAACAAAACATGTCAAGTATATTTCCAGCTCATATTTCATAAAAAAACTGTGACCCTTTTTTGCATTATATATACACATATATATATATATATATATATATATATATATATATATATATATATATATATATATACATATATATACATATATATATACATATATATACATATATATACACACATATATATATACATATATATATACACACATATATATATACATATATATACACATATATATATATATATATATATATATATATATATATATATATATATATACATATATATATATATATATATATATATATACATATATATATATATATATATATATATATATATATATATATATATATATATATATATATATAAACGTATTATGTAATTTTTTTTTTTTATTCCTACGATACAGTAAAATAACATTACATTATATAACAGTAACACAAATTTAATTAGAATCTTCAATGAGAACAATGAGAAACTAAAAAATAAAACAGTCAGAGAGCAGTGAGACTCTGGAAGACAATGTTTCTAATTTTCGTTAAAATAAAAATATCATATTTATTATATTATATTATGTTTGATTTTGGGCTTAAATATGGATAAATAAATTTAGCTAATTGATAAATGTACATGTGACTTGTATTTGTCTCATTTTTGCAATACTGAGTTCTTTGCCTCAGAACTTGGAGTAAATGAACATCTTACAAGTGTGTGTGTGTGTGTGTGTATATATATATATATATATATATATAAATAAACAAACAATTGCAAGCTTTTAAATCACACAACTCTGACTTTATTTACACAGAGTCAAGACAAACTCTGTCAGAGACAAAAAAGTCAGAATTGCGAGATGTAAACAGAAAATGAGAAAAGAAAAAAAGAAAAAAAAAAGTCTGAACTATGTGAACTTTGTGATTAGTCACTTTTTTTAACCCATGTTGGAAACAAGCTTCAATTAACTTGGACATGTTTCACCAGATTCACGAAGATAGCCTGGGTGTGTGAGAAACCCAGCCTCAGATGAAAACAACATGACCAGCAATAAAACACACACAGTTAGGAAAGCCCTGAGAAAAAGTAGCAGGTTTTTAGTCCAGGTTTTAGTGTTTACACTGCAGGGCAGATGGGATTTCCTCTATAGGGAGGTTTCCTGTTGACGGTGGCAGATAACTGACACGCTCTCTCTGATAGTGATGGCCGGAACCAAGCGAATAACAAACACAGTGGACAAACATCTCTGTGACATCATAAGCCTTCAACAGTGACATATGATACAAACATCTCCAGCTGTGTCCTGATGGAGCCAGTCAAACCTGCTGTTGTGATGAACAGGACTATGGCACAGGATGTTGATTAATACTGTATATCATCACATCAATCCAACGGGTTACATTACACTGGGAAGAAGTAAAACAGAAGGAAAACAGTGGCTCTTTCAGAAGAACCTGTAGTGAGGAAGTCTCTGACTCACCAACACAAAGCTAGGTGTTTAAAGGTGTTGCTACACAGTTTCTAAGATATTTTGGGTGGTTGCTAAAAAAAAACAAAATTCTGAAAGTGATTCCAGTGAAAGTTTTCCTTTGTCATTGTCATTATAGTTATGGGGTGGACATCTTTATTCTATTCTTTAATCTATATTTTTCTACATTATAGCTATTGTCCTTAGTGTGAACAGGTCTACAGGATTTTTGTTGTTGTTATCAGACACCACTGATAATCCGCTCATACTCTCTTTATGAATAATGGGAAAAACTTCCAGGCAGTTCAGAGACTTCTCCACAGTGCATTGATTTAAACTGAAGCAGCTCAAAACCACCACCCAAAATTACAAATCACCACCACCATAACCAGATCTGAACAATTCTGTGCCCCATGCTGAAACCCCACAGACAGACAAGTGGACGGTGGAACGGGAACGCTGGTGTTGTCCGGGACGGATTCGCACAGGTGCCGACGGGACTGGGGGAGGGGCTCACCTATAGCAGCAGCTGGCATTGGAGGGCCCTGGCCAGGGAGGGGGGGTGGAGGAGGAGGGGCTGGGGGTGGAGCGGCCCATGAGGGTGTGACTGAGGGGTCAGAACCGGCATACAAGAGAAAACACATCTTGAGAACGATTCATTCATTAATATCACACAGACACGTAAGCCTTGTTCCAAACCCCAGTGAGGTTCCTCGATGTCTAAGACTGCATCCTAACCCGTCTGTAACCTGGACACATTCTACATGGGAAGGACGGAGTCAAGTACATGGGACACTCAGCTGACAACTGACTGATCTAGGTGTGTGTGTGCGCTGTGAAAAGGTTTTTTTTTTTTGCATATTTGTCACTCTTAAAAGATTCAGTTCATCAAACAAACTTTAATATTACACATAGGTAACCCAAGTAAATAAAAAATGCAGTTTTAAAATAATGATTTAATTCAATAAGGGAAAAAGCGGTCCAAACTGCCCTTTCACTACGTGAAAAAACTAATTGCCCCCTAAATCTAATAACTGGTTGTGCCACGCTTTACAACAACGACTGCAATCAAGCGTTTGTGATAACTGGCAATGAGTCTTTCACATCACTGTGGAGGAATTTCGGCCCACTCTTTGCAGAATTGTTTTAATTCAGCCACACTGGAGGGTTTTCAAGCATGAAAGGAGTGTTTAAGGTCATGCCACAGCATCTTAATCGGATTTAAGTCCGGACTTTGACTAGGCCAATCCAAAACTTTTTGTTTCTCTTGATCCATTCAGAGGTGGACTTGCTGGTGTGTTTAGGATCACTGTCCTGCTGCATAACTCAAGTGTGATTGAGTTTCAGGACACAAACTGATGGCCAAACATTCTCCTTCAATGAATGCTTCCATCAATTATGGCAAGTCGTCCAGGTCCTGAAGCTGCAAAGCATCCCCAGACCATCACACTACGGCCACCATGTTTGACTGTTGGTATGATGTTCTTTTCATGAGATATTTTTTGGTAAATTTGAGATGGGCCTTTGTGTTCTTTTTGGTCAGCAATGGCTTTTGCCTTGGAACTCTCCCATGGATGCCGTTTTTGCCCAGTCTCTTTCTTATTGTTGAGTCATGAACCTTATTTGTGAAAGTGAGGCCTGCAGGTCTTTAGATGTTGTTCTGGGTTCTTTTATGACCTCCTGGATGTCTACTATTTTGTTTCTCATCCATTCTTGAATTTCTTTAGATCATGGCGTGATGTGATGCTCTTTAAGCATGCTTCACTTTGTCAGACAGATTCTATTTAAGTGATTTATTGATTCAACATGTCCGGCAGTAATTAGGTCTGAATGTGGCTAGTGGAATTTAACTAAACTTTCTAAAATAATGCGGTTAATCACAGTTCTTTCATGATTTAACAGGAGGGGGCAAATTCATTTTTCAAAAAGGGCCAGGTAGGTTTGAACAGCCTTTTTCCCTTAATAAGTGAAATCATAATTTAAAAACTGCATTTTGTAGTTTCTTGCAATATATTTGTGTGATATTAAAATTGATCTTAATCTTTAAATAAATTAAAAAAAAAAAAACAGTAAGGGGGCAAAAACCTTTTCATGGCACTCTATATTAGGTTGTCAGTCAATTAAAATGTTTAATTGAATTAATTACATGACGCAAAATAAATTTGACTGAAAATACCCACAAAGTTATGTTTGTGTTAAATGAGAAATTATCAAGCAGATATTACCAATCATAGCTTTAGAAAGAAATATTTTATTGGATTCAACATAAAATGTTTTACAAATAAATATTTAGGCTACAATGGCCTAACAAACTGTGGAACATGAAGAAGATAATTTGAGAAACATCAGTATTTTTTGTTCATACAACTTAAGTAATTCGTAACCAAAACAGCTTTGTTACCAACAGTGTGTGACGGTGTGTAAATGATGACAGAATTAGATTTTTTTGTGTGAACTATCTATATATAGGGATATATATAACTAAATATATAGCCACCAACGGGGTCCAACATGCTGCAAAAACTGAGCTGACAGACATGAAGATGCCTTAAAATGTTGCCTAGGTAGGTAGTTCACTAGATTTTGGATGTCAAAATGGTCATTCATCAGAGCCAGAGAAGAGAAGAGAAGCAAATTCCTAGAGAAAAATCTTACGTTTTATTATACAAATACACATATATAGATAAGGAGTATAAGGAAAAAGACACTGCATTCAAAGGTCTTGTCAAAATTAAATAACATTAATCCAGGAAAAGCAAATCAGAGGTGCTGATGCAGTGTTGCTATGGTGACTGAAAGATTCAGGAGAGAGATGTGTGTGTGTGTGTGTGGTGGGGGGGTTCTCTTCCTCTTAGCTCCAGCAGGTATCTCATAGAAGAACAGGACAGTGACCTCTTTTCTTACTAAACTTCACTTTTTTTCAGGCAGACCACCCTTTAAAGTTTCCCCACTTCCTCTCTACTTCAACCTGTCCTTTTGCAGTGTAGTGGCCTACTTTTACAAACCTTTAGCTGGAAAAATCAGGCCATGAAAGCTATAGGCATACAATGAACAGCTAATCCTGCACCATTTCTCACTCTGGAGAGCAGGTCATACTGCAGCGTTAAATACCCACATGTAGAGAGTACGTCTGATTCTCAAGTTGGCCCTAACCTGTAGGTCATTGTGCTTCAGATAGTGTGTTTTCACAGGGGCTGTATATGTGGGCTGCGGCTCACCTGGGACTGAGTTGGGAATGGAGGGAGTCGGTACGGCGATGGGAACAGCGATGCTGCTGCCGCCACTGTTCTCTCGACTGCCACTGCCCCCGCTGCTGCCACTATAGAGAAAAACAGGACGTTTTTAGCATACTATGGTATATCATACTATCTCTGATGTATGCAGATTTTCCACACATGGAAAACCCGGCTGACATACTACGTTTACCAAAAGAGAGAATACTGTGTCCCACAATGAAATTTGCCTTCCAATGTGAAAGGGATATTAACAGTGATCTTTTTCTTAGCTTATCTGATGGTACTGCCAGAAGACAGCACGTTAATACACAAAATAAAAGTGCAAAATAATCATATTAAAAGTGCAGTTTGATTTGGGGAAGAATAATTGAAGTGCAATTTTTCTGATAAAATCTGAATTATTTAAAAGCTCCAGGTTTGCTGTACTTGTTTGTAAGGCTGCACAATTTGGTCCCACCAAAATTGAGATTATATTAAAAAAAATTATAATAATAACTAGGTTGTATTTAATGTGTTGCCATATTAGCTTATTGCATGCTATTGCATGGCAGACACAGATTTAACATTCAACAATCCAATGCAAATATTTTAGGAAATTGAACCTAGATAAAAAATGTTTTGGTATATACACAATTCAAAAAATTTTTTTGATGTACTTAAACATTTATTTTTAATGGGTCTTACAAAAGAAACTCTTCAAAGTGTGCCCTGATAAAACATAATGATAGCAATAATTGTATTAGAATTATGCAGTAAAATAAAATTATTATGGTTAACATTATTATTATTTCTAAACAGAAACAAGAAATATCACTATTGCAATATTTCACTGTATAAGAACAACATAAAAAATAACATCAGGTGTATTAGCACTGTTCATTACAAGTTTGGGAATATGATTGCTGCATGTTGCTTTCCAAAATGCATGTTAGAAGCGATCCAACCCAGAGCTGATGCAGCTCATGCGGAGCAGTATTTACTGCGAACCAAGCTGCTATGAAACAGTGAAAACACTGAATCATGAGCTGTCAGTGTGTAAATGAACACCACACTATACTTCACTCTGAAAATATTCATTTTTAAGTGGTCAAATGATGCGATTTCAAGCTTTCCTTTCTCTTTGATGCGTTACAAGCTGTTCGTGAACTGATAAGATCCCTAAAGTTGCAAAGACTAAAGGCAAGGCAAAGCAATTTATTTGTAAAGCACCTTTAAAAGCAACTGTTAGTTGACCATTGTGCTGTACACCTTTTAAAACAAGTACAAAAAAAAAAACTTCCATTACACAGCAATATTACACGACATTAAATGACAAAGTATCACTAAATAAATACCTCTAAAAAGCCGGAGGGGGGGGGGGGGGGGAGTTTTCGAAAATGATTTGAAAGACCCGAGTGTGGAAGCTGTTCTTTTATATTTAACGGCAAACTGTTCCAGAGCCATCACTGAAGAGGCACGATCGGCAAAACAAAACAAAATCTGAAAATCAATCCTATAACGGACTGGCAGCTAATGTAGAGAAGAAAGAATAAAGTCTCAAATCCAAAGAGATATTCTTTATAAAAGTTAAGAATTGTCCACGCCCCCCTGAAATACCTTGTTTAAACACATCCCCACGTCTATGTCACAATGTGGGAAGATTTGCATAACTCCACCCAAATGTTCACGCTATGAAAGAAGGCGTTACTTTGATTCTCGCTGTTGCCGCTAGCGTCATGTTGTGGACACAACTAGAAATCAGTGGTTAAGTTGTATTTACAACACTGTTCCAGAACAATTCAACACAAATATTCAGATGTGTGCAGCACATTTTATGGATGACTGTTTCTTGAACCTGGGAAAGGAGACTACAATGCCGGCGCTTCTGACTCACAGTCTGTAGGTATGTTAACATATGTAAAAGGTTTGCCACCGATGATTTAAATGTGAGTTTTGAGCAGTGTAGAGTAGTGCTTCTTGTTTGTCATTTCTGAATTTATGATTATGCGGCGCAATATGCAACGAAACACGTAAAAACACCGTATAAGTCATTATAATCCATAATTATGTCCCCACTGGATGCAACAAATGGCTTGTTTGTAATGGGTTTTATTGTTTTTGTCTTGTCGCTCTGGTATTCTGACTGGGACACGCATCACAGTATGACAAGAGGCATAACATTACCGTCACACGCTTGAGGCATTCAGCCAATCACAAAGCACTGGATAGCTGGCCAATCAGAACACACCTCACTTTCCAGACTGATCAGCTTTGTAAAAAACTATGCGTTTTAGAAAGACAAGGCATAGAGGAGAAACAATAATGTACTGTACAGTATGTGGAACGTAATGTGTTTTTTAACATTAAACCGCATAAACACTTCATTACACCAAATACACAAAATGTTCTTTTTAGCTACATCACATGACCCCTTTAATAAATCACAGCCTTTGTGTTTTGATAATTGCACAAAGCCATATTGCAATTTTGGTTTTATTCTGATTAACTATGCACTACTACAAATATCCAATATTGCTTGATGCCACGATGAGATCATGATATCTTTACATTAAGATTAATCATTACAGTATGTATAACGTTTTACACAAGTAGTTGTGTACACAGAATGTATACCATTTAGTACAAAACAGCCAGCAGTACATACTGTAGTATTTAGTGTAGTAGGCACTAAGCAGTAAGCTATTTTTCTGTTCTGAATATCACAGGCTCACATGATAAAGTGACCTAGATATACACTTGCCTCTGAGACACATGGCACTACTATATCCATACGTGGTTATGCGTATGTTCAACACAGATCAATTCATGGATTATTCAACACTATGGCGCTATGAGCATCATTGCATTAGTGTTACACCCCACCCCCACCACTCTGTGTTTGCTATGTGTCCATGCAGCTCCACAGAAACCAGAGCAGCAGGGAGTCCCACGCTGCACTGCAACAGATCTCATTATACCAGCACTGAGTCTTTCTCGTTTCATTGTTTGAATTCTGGGATTGCAAGAATGATTCGATTTTAACTAGAGATAAAACTACATCTTTTCAAAACTAGATGTTCTGTGGGTTGCCTGAAAGACTGCTAAACTTTCTCTCTTTTTTTCTATGTATTTTTAATTTATATGTGTATGTTATATATGTGATGGGCAATGCTTACAATTTTTAATCACGATCAATTGCATGATTTTTCTGCAATTAATCATGATTAATCACATTGTTATTCGCACAATTCAATAATGAATAAAAAAGGGTGTATTGCGCTATTTTAAAAGTACTGCTATTTGAACAAAAGTGCAATAACATTTGTTTGCAAACACAACAGCCAATCAGTTGCTGAAAGAGGAGTTATAGGAGTATAATTTTATTTCATGTTTAAGTAATTTGAAATCATTTGAAAATGGATTCAAAAAATAAATGTGTAAAATAAATGTTTATACTTTGCAATATACTTTTTCACAAATAAACAAATATTTAATAAATATAGAAGTAAACACTGTAACCAACAGGGCACTCCGCATTCTGGGAAGTTTGTGTGCATTGGGAATCACTTTTTTTTTTTTTTTTTTTTTTTTTTATAAAGCCAAAGTAACACTCATTTTACATACGGCACACAGTGAAAATTACATGAATATGACAGTATGCAAAAGCATGAAGCACAGCATAATTTAAAATCAAGAGTTTAAAGCTTGTCGATTGCTCGTCTCAATGAAACTGAACTCTCCTCCTGTCCGTATTTAATTCACACGCACCGACCGTCACGCAGAGTACACGCGATGGTGCAGGATACAAATGCACGTTTCATAAGATCTCACAGCTGGATTCGATTAAGTTTGCAAGGTTTTTGAAATTAGATGTTCTTTAGTCATACAAAGATTTATTTAAATTATATAAATATTTGCTGAATGCTGACGGAAAACGAGAAAGTATTATAATGTGTAATGTTTATAATGAATTTCTATTACTAACAACATAAAAGCAATCGTTATAATCCTTTTTTGTATACATTTTATTTTCTTTGTTTAACAGTTCTATCTGATTATTAGACTGACTTCTTTTCCATGGACAGAACCGTTAACGATGACAGCGAACAAGAGGGAGAATGTGAGCACTGTGTGTTCAGGCGCTGCTGCTCTCAGTGTTGTCAAAATAAAAGTCACGGCACGAATGCTTCGGCCAAACAGAAAAACTTATTGGCTGATGCCGATATTTGAAAAATGCCAAATATCGGCCTTGGCAATTTATCAGTCAACCACTAGACAAAGATGTGTTGTGCCTATATAAATTTATTACTTTATAAATGTATTACTGATGCACTGAGAATTTCTGGTTAAAATGTTGGACACACTACTAGGCCAGAAGCCAAAATGGGCAATACATTTGTCTAATGGTATAAGATTGTACACGGCAGTCATACATTAAGTGCTTAGGATATAAATTTCTCATATAGTCACACAGCCTGTCCATTAAGTTAAGAGCTGAATGAGAAACCAAATGCTTCAAAAGAGGGAGGGAATATTGAACCTTGCAGCATGACCAATATATGTGGAGGGGCTGATGTGGTGAAAATCTACACAAATGCACAATATGCACAAATTATCTATTGTAACCACTACTCAACATCACTAACCAGATCACTAGGTCTATCTATAAATTTAACCTTAGAGAAACAAAAATGGTTAACTGACACTGTCGTAACCCATAATGCATCAGGCACCCAAAGAGCTCAATTTGGTTCAGATGAAGATAGCGCAAAAGGAGCTGAATAAGCAACAGTGAACACTCCTGGAAAGCAGATAATGGCTCAGGTGGAGACATGGAATCATACTTCATCTTAATTACACATAAGAAGCTCATATACAAATCGCTGACGCTGCTAGAACTGATGCAGATGATTAAGACTGACAGCTACATGTCAGTACTCAAGAACAGCTTTTATAAGATGTATTTAAAGATGAACCAACAAGACTATATATCAGAAGTTAAAACAATGAATCTCTGTTCTCTTGTGTCACTATTTTTCATAAAACTACAAACTGAGGTTGTAATTTATGTTTCTTTTTTGATGCTCACTAGGCTGCTAAAAATAGAAATAATGTGAAATATTACAATTTCAAATAACTTTTGTATATACATACATACATGCATACATACATACATATATACATATATATAAACCAGTATCCCTTACCTTTCATTGTCACATGATCTTTCAGAAATCATTTTAATAAGCTAATTTGCTGCTCAAGAAACAATTCTTATTATTAATGTTGAATGCACAATTTGACAATAAATAATATTTAATATTTTTATGATAATCTTAACATTTCAATTTTTTCAGGATTCTTTGATGAATAGAAAGTTTAGTCACATTTTTCCATTCAACTGCCCAACATTTACATTGTTTTTGTATGTAAATAGTAGTGCTGTCAAATGATTAAGCACAATTAATCGCATCCAAAATAAAAGTTTTTGTTTACAAAACATATGTATGTGTACTTGTGTTTATTATCTATCTATATATATATATAAATACAAATATGTATATATAAATATATAAAATATATAAAAAAAAAATATATATATAAAAAAAAGTATATATAAAAAAAATAAATACAAAAATGTATATATATACAAATTATTCTGATTTTTTAATGCATTTTCGTAATCTTTTTTTTTTTTTATCAACCGTTCACAATGCACAACACTGCTGTATGTTGTGTGAAAGACGCATGTACACTCTCATTTAAACAAGCACGCATGAAAACCGCTTGGCTGAAAGCATGCAGGAGACACGCTAAATGAAAGCGCACATTCACTCTCCGACAACAGATGGCGCTGAACAGCAGAAATGCAGCTGTTACCCCGGAAACCTCATAAATAAAGCAACTGCCTGCTTTCTAAAACGTATTTAAATGGTGTAAACAGCAAATCAGATTATTGTATTCGTAGTGGTGTTCATCACAGCGCCAAATACTTATTAACTTCATAGGCTATTTATTTTCAAAATTTTTATTTTATTTTTTTCTGGATTACAACATGCCCTAGAATAGATATTGTTTGAAAATGTTTTGATTCTTTATTGTTTGGTTACACTTTACATTAAGGCTCTATTAATTAACATTAGTTCATTCATTCATTAACAAACTGCCATTGAAAAATTTGTCTAAGCATTCATTAATCTTATATCATTTCCATATTTTAATAACACATTGTTAAAATCAAAAGTTGCAACGGTGTTATTTAATGAACTAACAGTTGAATTTTTTAACAAAGATTTATAACTTATGTAGCAAATGTAGCTATTGCTCATTATGAATGTTAATGCATTAACTAAGGTTAACCAATCAGAACTTATTGTAAAGTGTTACTTACTGATCTTTATAATTCTTTTGCACTTTAATCTGTGTTTATTATTATTATTATTTACTTTATACTTATTTTGTGTATTACTTTATTGTATGTAAATGTTCAGATCTATTTGTTAGAAGAAAAAAGTTATTAAACATGTTATACTTTGACAATTTTTTTGCAACTAAATTTCAATACTGTACTAATAAAGTATACCTTGATAAAATCTTTAGCAATTAATCGCAACATAAAAATTTGATAGTCAAAAAAAAAAAAAAAAAAAAAAAACTCTTTCAGCATTTCACTGCACACTATTTATTTACTTATTTATTTGTTGGTTTATTTCAAAAACTCTGTGTAAATGGGCCCTAGGAATTCTTTAAAATGTCTACTTGTGTTTGATAAAGGAAGGCTTGGAATAACATTTTCCCTTTAAGACAAGCAGTTTGATGGATTCAGCAGGCCACTCTCACAAGAGCTGGCGTGTGTTGCTACTTTTTACACAAATTAAAAGTTGTGTATTATTTATGACGTCACAGTCAGCATTAACTAATGAGGCCAATTCCTTCAGTCATTTTCCACATGTACCAATGCAGTCCTGATTGTGCTTCGTAAACACAGTGAGGGCTGCTTGAGGGGTATTCCCTCTGGTCAGGAGTGTGGTTGAGGTGTGATGTCATTATTAACAGATGTTAGACGTGTGGGTGTGAACAGTACAGACTGCACACTGGGAACATGCAGAAACCCCCGGATCAGGTCAGTCATTCAGACACCATCAAGAGCATGAGCAAAATTATTAGATCCCCAGAGGAAGTCAAATATGTGGTGAAATTCAGAAACAAAACTGTGGAGGCTGCTGGGAAAAGTGTGGGAGAAAGGAGTGGAAAACAGGGAAAATAGGATATCTAAATTCATCAGTAAAGCTGGTGTACATTTCATGTATGTGGACACAATGACAAATAATGCATACAAAATTACTCCAATTAAACAACTATTTTATTATTATTAATAGCATTAATAACGGAAAGGTTTTTGCTCATTTTATTGTATTTATATTTTATTAATAACACCAATAAATCATACTTATAGTAATAATCATAATATCAACTACAAAGGATTAATGAAAATAAACTACATTACAAAACAACAAACAAATAATTCTCATAATAAATAAATAACATATCAAATAGCTAATTTTGTACCATAATAATAATCATAATAAAGGCAACAACAACAATACACATTATTACTAAACTGCACTAAACCATTTCAAATATAATAAATGGATAAAATAAACTAATTTTATAATAATAATAATAATAATAATAAACAATATTAATTAAAATTGCACTCAATCCATTAAAAATGAATGAATGAGTGAATGAATGAAACTCAAATTTTATTTTTAGGTTACCTGTGGGTTCTTGGTCTCTGGTTGAGAGACGCCGTGCGTCCCGGACTGTGTTGGCTGCCCAAGCGAGCTGGACTCGTCATGTAATCGTTGGGCACTGTTGGAGGTTTCACCGGCTCAAGTGTTTTATAAGGATTGTTACGCCTGCATATGCATTTAAAACAAACAGCCAAAAATATTAGAAACTTAAAATAATACATGATTTATGGCTTTGTTACTGAAAACAGCTGTCAGTGTCAAACTATTGTCTGATTTAACAAACTGGTCAGAAACCTTTTCATTCTTCTCACAATGGAACACATGAGGAAATCACGTCTTACCCAAGAGTGCCTCGTCCTGGCAAGGGTGGGCTGGGAGGTTTCTGTGTTGGGGGATTGGTCCTGGAGAGAGTTCCTCCTCTGATTGACTGATTGTTGCCGTGTTGCTGATTGGACAAGCAAAACATCTGTTTAAGCATTTGAACAGAGCCTGACCCCAGATTATAGAAATAAGACCAAAGAAATGGAGATGAGAAAAGTCTTAACCAGACAAAACTATACATTTAAACCAAAGGTTCGGTTTGCTACTGCAATGAATGGGCCTCATTCATGAAACTTACAGTATGTAGATGAATGAATAATTTGACTGTAAAATTCTTGTGTAACTGTTTTATTGTTGAATCTGTGCATGCTGATGAATTTCATTGATTCCAAATGACAAACACAACTAGAGGTCGAGTTTTTCATTGGTCAATGTAAATATTTTGAATATTTAGCAGACAAAAAAATTACAATGAAATAGTTTAATGATAACAAAAATAATTATTTATTTTAATTTGAAATTTGTTGCCATTAAATAAGTAATTGTACACAATATATTTTCAATTTAAAATAAAAACAAAACGTTTATCATTAACATTTATTAATAGACATTGAAACAAACACAATGGGACAACTAACAGTCTTCGACAATCTCAAAATGCTCAAATGAACCTTGCTGATATCAGTCCATCACATCATCATATATACAAAAACCAGACATTAACTATGAAAATAAAGTGCAAACAAACAACAGAACTGATAACTATGTAAGAAAAACTAAATTTGTCTGGCATGCCAAAATGTAATCACATCTGCGTATTTCTGTGGCATACAGTATGTTCTTGATTTAGTGTTAAAATGTGTAATAATCTTTTAGTAATACAGCTATTACAGATCACTTTTGCAATGGGATCGATCTACAACTACTGCACATGATGAATTTATGAGGAAGGGATGAACACAGAAATATGAATATGTATCACAAGGGAAGATTGAATCAGTTGATCAGTAATGAAGGGGTCATAGGACAAGTACACTTACCTTGGTTTTAAGCCACTAGCGTGGGCAGAAGAGGAAAGAAAATGATTTATAGAACAAAAAGAGGGAGAGAAAGAGAGAGCCATGTCAAAAACCAGCATGTCTCAGTCTCAGAATATCTCAGCACCAGACATTCATTTCATCTCTCTGTCCCACACCACGGGGATCTTTTTAGACTGTATTATTTGGGTCTGACGTGTGGTGTTTATGTCATCTATGTGATTATCAGGAAACAAATAATTTCAGGATACATGGCAAGAAGAATACAAACTTCTCTGTGAAGACAACTTAGTCCACAAACTGCAGAAACACAGGTATCTTCCCATAACAATAGCTGCGAGTACAGTGACTGTTCTGCACCACATGCACATTGGGGCATTACTAATGCACTGTCCCGCATGAGTAATGAGAGCAGAAGTAACCGGGACAATGCTCATAACTTAAGTAGGCAGAAAAAAGAAATTATATAGTGTAAAAAATCGTTAATAAGAGAGTATTTCAGCAATAAAGCTCTTGAAGGCAGGTTATACTGACTATAAAAGCTGATGTTAGGCACAATTTTACAGCACACCTGCCCCAAACAAATAAATAAATCAAAATATTATTAAGAAACCAAACAAATATAGAATCTAGATAATAATAATAATAAAAAATAAAAAAGTAATAAATAACAACTAGTGCTGTTGAACGATTAGCTAATTGTGATAAATCACATCCAAAATAAAAGTTGTTTACTTGTACTTTACTGCATATTTTTATGTATAAATACTTTAAATACACAAACACGCATATAAATATTTAAGAAAAATGTTTATATTAAATTTTTATATAACATAAATTATTTATTTGTAAATACGTGTAAATATTTTCAACATATAAACACTATGTGTGTGCAATTATATATACATAATAAATATTAAATATCAATAAATGGATGGATGGATGGATAAATAAGAACAACCAAATAAATCAATTAAATAATAAACAAAGAAACAAAATAACTAAAACCAAATATTAATAAATTCAAAACAAATAAACAACCTAAAGAGATATATTTATATCAACAGATCAACCCTCTACATTGAGAGTAAATCAATCGCACAGGGTGACTAAATTATGTCTAATATTAGCCAATGGGTAATAAATTCTCAGATTTTACTCACTAGTGTGTGAGTTGGATGCTAAGTATAAGTTTAGCACAGATATATTCATTCGCCAAACACTGACTGAGCACTTCAGAGTTTCACTCTCCATCACGCGATCGCGATCTGTGCTGTTTTTCCATTCATCTGAATGGATGCGCAGCGCACCTGTATTTGACGTACCATAAACTCTAGTGTGAAAGTGCACGACTCGCCATCGCTTTATTTCACACACGCCCACAGCGAGAGAGAGTGAGAGAGAGAGAGAGAGAGAAAGAGAGAGAGAGAGAGAGAGAGAGAGAGAGAGAGAGAGAGAGAGAAATGCGCTGATTGTAAACGATATTCTTTGTTGTATTTTCCTGTCAAAATAACGGCATTCCTTTGGAATTCTTCAACTTTTAAATAATGCCGTTTTATTTGTGCTAATGCATAAACGGCAATATCATTGGCTGGCGCTCACCTATTATCATCCGTTTTGATTTCAGCAAATTAGTTTGCGCGGATGCACAAAACTTGATTAATATTCATGAATCCAGCAGCTCATTAATCCTTAGTGCGTTTTATAGTTCTTATCAGTATTTTTTGTTTGTTTTTTCCCCCCAATTTTTTTATTAATATTTTTACAGAAACACTGAATGACCAAAAAAGCACCACCACCAGTC